>NC_052106.1:6120185-6183269 GCF_012273895.1 Zerene cesonia | reverse complement strand
CACTCACCGAACGAAACACAGCAAAATGCTATTTCACGCCGGTCTTCTGTGGGGGTGTGGTACTTCCCCGGTGCGAGCCGGCCCAATTCGTGCCGAAGCGTGCTCGACTACCACATACAAGTGAGTGCTTAAACAGTACCTACACGTGCTATATTTTATTATACTCTAACTGCCATGAACTATCTATCACCTGAAGACTAATTCGTTCATGAATGTCGGCATTTCTGAGTTTTCTGAGTGACTGACAATGACGTGTACACAGCTTCAGCTTCTATTTATCCGTACTGAAAATTTTCTTTCTTCCTCTCTACCAGAAGTAGTCCAAGGCTCAGGCTGGTGGGGTCGGGCCTGTTGTTCACTGGGCCATTCGCCGTTATGCCGTACGGCGTGTGCTACCGCGTCTGACGCGAGAGCGCTGTCCAATACCTGTCGGCGATCTGATGAAATCGCTTTCTTCGACTGCGTGCAGAAGCAGCAAGAAGCGCAGTGGTGCTGTTGTGAGTGTGAATGCTAATATACACATATACATATATAATATGTACTCAACTACAATGCTGAGTTCTTTTTTGCGTTGCACAACGAGTCATTGTCAAATTTTAGATTCATATTTAGAAATTGATCTGCCTGCTGCTTTTCTGACAGCATATCAACGTCGTGGTCTCAGGATCATGACATTATGCGTAGCTTTTGTTTTCTTTTTATTTTTTAATTTATACATACCGTCAGGTTGCGTATTATTGTATTTTGTAGTTTTAGTCTTAGTGTAATTCAACCATTATGTCATGTAACGAGCCGTTAATTCAACCATTATGTCATGTAACGAGCCGTCGAGTCGACTCGATTATGACTTGTTATTTTATTAAGGATCGATGACAATATTGTGACAATCTTTTTTTTAATATATAAAATTCTCGCGTCACAGTTTTCGTTGCCAAACTCCTCCGAAACGGCTGGACCGATTCTTATGAAATTTTGTGTGCATATTGGGTATGTGTGAGAATCGGCCAACATGTATTTTTCATACTCCTAAAGGATAAGAGTAAGGCAGAACAGCATTTGCCGGGTCATCTAGTAGTTTTATAAGTATATTTTTTATTATTATCCTGATTAGGATCGCCAGAATTAAATAATTTCCTTACATATGCTGTGTAACAAGTGAGACAATTTGGTTGATGTTAGCTTACAATGTGAAGGCTGTTTACTTTGATAGAAGCAATAAATGAATAAAAATCGAATAGCACAAACCCAGTCGCTGAGCTGCCACGAGGCGTGCTCGCGCGCGCTGTGGCGGGTGGGCGCGCGCGCGGAGGGGCGCGGCGCGGCGCGGGAGCGCGCGGCCGACAAGTGCGACCGCTCGCCGCCGCTGCTGCAGTGCCTCGCCGACCTCACCGCCACTACTGTGCACACCGACACCTCCAAATGTTAGTGCACCTGACTGTCATATTTCTTTTTGAACAGCTCAGTTAGCCTCTCAGGCTAATGGTAAGCGATCACCACGTTCCATAAATATTCGCAGTCGTGCCTCTACGCTGCCCGCTTTTAAGGGGTAAGGTATAAGGAAAGTATTGACGACTGGAAAGAAGGAATGGACTGGGAAGGATGAGGAAAACGGGCCTTCGACTTAATTACTGTCCAGATGTATTATACTATCTAGACGCTTATGCTCTACTTCTTGATGGACATCAATATGGATCAGCATATATATTGGGCCCTTTTAATCATGGCCGCACATAATGAAAGACAATAAATTCAGTGTTTATTATTTTGAGGAGTCGGAGAGGTTAGGTCAAAATCTGTTTTAAACTTTGTAGACAGACATTCAAGAGCATTTAACAATGCTGACCGTGTTCGGTAGTAGATGTTCGTGTAATCAAACTGCTGTTTTAAAAGTCATACCAGCCTCATCACGACTTTATCCTTCACTAATAGGAGCATTTACAATATGTAGATTACACATTCGTTTAGTCTAGCCCCGCGCTTTTCCTATTGTCGAACATTATGTAGCCTATAGCATAAATAAATATACTACACAAAAAAATATTTCAATATACTCTGGAGCTTTATACTAAGCAGAATTATTATTACTTTTTCAAATTAAAATCTTATTTATGTTCCAGACCTGCCATGTTGCCACGAATCCCCAAGCCAAGAGTGTCGCAGTACATGCGAAACAGTGCTCCGCCGCACGGGAGAGTCCCAGGAAATCGCCGAAGCCCTATCCCAGGAATGCGGAGCGCCCGCTATACACGACAATATGTGGCAGTGCTTCTTGCGGAAGGACGCTCCTGCTGACACCAAAGATGTTATTCCTCATGATGTCGCTAAACTGCATTGCTGTCAGAAGGTATACTTTTGGTTTCCTTTTATGTTATGGATAGAGTGTAATAGATGTATGAATTTTTGGTAGTGCCATGAGTTAAGTACTTAATGAAGTGAAAGTGCCAAAAATAATACCCCGAACATAATAAAAACAGTTTACATCTTGGATCCATTCCAAACCCTTGCCCAATTCACCTTAATACTCTTTTATGTATTGTCCAAAGTAGTCATATTAACAAAATCAATTATAAATACATATACTTATCTAAAACTGTATCAACTTTCAGGGTACGACAATCAATTGTCGGCGGCTGTGCTTTAACACTTTTAACTCCGGCTGGCAAACCAATTGGCAGAAATTTTATTCGGAGTGTCTTGGAGATCCTCAGGAAACTGAATTAGCTGAGTGTATAGAAGAAGGTTGGTTGTTTATTTGTTTAATTTTACGTAAACGTGATATGTAGATATTAATCTTTTGTGGTATCTGTGGTCTTCTTTTTATTTGCTTTAACACTAACTAGGTAAATTATTATATTTGAGAGTTATGTAAGAATAATAAATAAAACAATTTTGTGACTGCTTTTAATTTGTGTATAAAATTCTTAAAGTAATTGTTATGTTTTATTCCCCAAAAATATTATTTCATTTATTTCAAGAATCTCTTCTCAATTAATCTATTATTATTTCCTAATCAGTAGAACCGAGTTCCTGGGATAAATTTTCTCGTACCAATCCTATCCTACTAATATTATAAATGCAAGAGTTTGTAAGGATGTGTGTGTGTTTGTTGCTACGAAATTTGGTACATAGACAGCTGGACAACTGGAATAACATATGGACAAGTTTTTATCGCGATATTCCTACTATTTAATCTATAATTATGTTATGTCCCCATCAGTGGAGTCTCCGTGTTCTCTTGGATGCGCTGGTCTGACATACTGCAGCCAGCTCAACAACAGACCAAGTAGTCTGTTCCGATCGTGCTCCGCTCAAGCAGACCTCGATGCTCATCTTGCTGTTGCTGAGCAGAAGGGATCTGGGTAAGGGGTAGAGGCTTATTTTGCTTATAACTCGATGTAAAAGAAATATTTTCTATAGATGAAAGGCATGAGTAAAATAAATATCGGTGAAGTAGTCTAATCTGGTGTTTGAGTTTAAATAATTTCACTCCGTCCCGATCTTAGATGGAGAACATTAAAATTGCATTGTTTCACTGGAATTTTTTGCTGATGAATTTACCTGCTTCTATATTGTTAACCAAACATTTTCATTGTATATAACCATATAAATCTTAATATGTAAATAGGTCAATATGAAACATTAATTGAAGGTTTTAGAAAAATTGATTTTTGAACGATTTCCTCAGTTATGTAACGGTTGCTGGAATGCAGTTGCCTTTGAAGAATTCAACTCAATGCACGACTGATGTGTGGAAGAGCGTGGCTTGCGCGCTACACGTCAAACCGTGTACTGCCAAGGTATTTGTCGCAATTCAGGTTTCTATTCATTCTAGTAATACTTCAAGTGTGAATTGAATCACATTAAGAGAATTGCATTACAGGGCTAATTATGGTGTTTTTTTTTTAAGTTAGCTATTATTGACGACGTTGAATGACAAAATTTTCTATCTATCATGCCATTACCAAATGTTTGATATGGAATCCGTTCTATATTTTAAAAATTAATTTTTCTATTAGAGTATTAACCAATGAAAGTCACTCTTCGTAAAAAATATCATCCAGCACCCAATATCGCAGGGGCACAGCAGCCTGCTGTGCATGGAGGACTGCGTGCGGGTAGTGTCCGCGTGCGTGGAGTGGTCCCTTGCGCCGCTGTCGGCGCCGGCGCTGTGCGCGCGCCTGGCGCCGCCGCGCCGCGCCGCGCCCTGCGTGCCGCTGTCCGACTTCATGGCGCCCAGTGAGTGCGCGCTTGACTGACCTAGCTAAGCTAGCTAGACGGTAACAAAGCTTGCCAAGTCTTGACAAGCGACTCCAGACTCGTGTGTAAATTTGGTTTGGTTTGTGCGAGCTTGCGAGAGCTCGTAGCCGAGCCGAGACGTCTCGGTTCTGGGGCACAGATCAAAGTAGGCAAACTACGTTCTAACTGCTATATAGTTAAAGCTTGGAGCCAAGCTGTATCAAGCGTGTACATGTACCATATTGTGTCTGATACTTCGATCTGGTTGCGCGTGCAATCCTACAAATATAAAAAACGCGAAAGCTTGTGAGTATGGACAGATGGATGGATGTTTGTTTGGATTCTTATATTCTTGAATGAATTTTTATAAAATACTCAATGGATATTAACGAGACTTTAATATAGTAATATCGCTTATATCAGAAAATGACTTGAGCTATATAAAAAGTATTTCCCGTGGATTTGTCCATGAGCATAACCACGCGGCGCAGCGAGCATTAAATAAAAAATATTTTGAGAAGCTTGATTTGGAAATCAGTTTTGCTATTTACTCGTTTGATATAATTGTGATATGTTTGAGTTTTTGATGAATTCAATTAAAAAAAAAAGTCGTTTATGTATTTTCTTGTGTTAAGATCGCCTTACTCTAGAGATTTAATATAAAAGTTCAAAAGGAGACTTATCCACGACTTTATAGTTACTACTATTAATGACAATACCGTCTAGATACAAGTGGAATTAACAACTTGAAAAAAATCATTTAATTGCAGGTCCAGAACCTCCATTATTATCAGCTGGAGAGGCAGTTCGGTCGCCTTGTGCTGGAGCTCCTTGCAATTCGTCGCAAGTTTGTGCGCTTAATAGAAGCTGTGCTACCACGGATTCCTGTACTCGCTATGTTTGTCTCGATGGATGTCCTCTAGGTGCATATTATGATTTTTCTTATATAAAATTATCATAGATTTCTGACTTTACTTTTATCTCTAAACAAGTCATAAAAATAAAAATCACTTACAATATCATAATTCTTTTTAAATCATCTTATTCGATCACGTTATAATATCATCCATGTATTTGATGTATAAATAAAAATATATTTCCAGGTACTGATTGTCTCAATTTAGATTTACTTAGGGAGCGTCCATAAATTACGTGAGACATTTTTCAGGATCTTTGACCCCCTCCGCCCTCCTTGTATTGGTGAGATTTCGAGAGATTTTCATTAACTCTCTCCCCACCCTCCCCAAATCTCACGTGAGATTTTTTGCAATATATTTTGACTATGATCCCATTGGATTTAAGAAAGGAAAAGAAAAAATAACCGTCCGCGGGATTTAAAAGGATAAATAACGAATACTAATACATGAAGTTTTGACTTTTGACATATGTAAATTTTCCTAGATTTTTTTTTTACTTTAACTAAACTTTATTTTCACGGTTTTCTGTTAAAAAAATACGTGATATTTATTAAAACCCTTCCCTCTCCCCCAAGTGAGATTTGGAAAGATTTTACTTGACCCCCTCCCTCCTCTAAACACCTCACGTAATTTATGGACGCCCCCTTACTTGTATTATCTTATCAGTTATGAAAAAAGTCTGTAAAAAATTGATATCGATTTGCGAGCCATAAAAACATAAAGAAATCACTCTCATTTTCAGGTGACGGTAGCCCTTATGTAGTTCCAATTGGGTCATGGGTTCGAGTTCCAATGCCCTGCGCTTCGCAGAAAGTTTGTATCAAGATATGTCGCTGCACCAATCGAGGTCTTACTAATTGTCAGCCTCTGCCCAGTGTTGCGTTGGACAACTGTCGGTTGCATGATAAAATTGTTAAACATGGTAAGTTAATACATACCCTATACAACGTATCTATAAAGAATAATAACTCTGTATACTTATTTTAAATACCTACATATATTGCTTGCCAGCCTAAAAGTAGTTTTTTATGTGTTGTTTATTCTATTAATTAAATACACTCACCATCTATCAATAAAAGAGTCTTTACTAAATTGCATACTTAATTTAAATACATGTATATCTACTTACTGTAATGGTTACATATAAGAATGTAATTTTGATTAATATGTTATTGATTAACATAGGTGTTAACATGACCATTTGCTCTTCTAACAACAGAATATTTTACAAATTCTAAGTTTTAATTATAATCATTAGGTACCCCCCGTTCGTTTGCCTTGCCATATAAAAATCCTGTTGAACAGGCGAGCGCTACTACATGGAGTGCAACCCGTGCCGCTGCATGTCGGGCGAGCGCGTGTGCGGGCGGCGCGCGTGCGGCCGCGCCGCGCTCATGACGGGGCTGCCGTGCAACTGCCCGCCGCACCACCTGCCCGTGCACACGCCCGCCCGCCTCTACCCCAACGCGTGCTTGGCCAAGTGAGTGCGGCGTGTGGCCTGTATATGTTGGGTCCGGTGTAGTGGGTCTGTATGGAGGCTTGCCGCTATGCATAGATGTTATACTCTGTAGGATGTGTGATATGTGAGGGTTATTTTTCACTCGCCTGCTTTGATTGTTGTTTCAAATTTGTATATTTATTTCAGAGCACATGACTACTCGTCCATCTTGTTGATGATTTAGTAAGAACAGTGTTCTACTGCAACAATTATTTCAGAGTATACATAAACAAAAATATAATATAAATTATGTATCAAGTATCAACAATTTGGTACCAAATTTTACACAAATAGACATTATTATCTTTATTAATTTAATTAGATTGTGATGTTATAATATAATAAATTTTACCGATGTAACATTGTATCGCTTTTTGAATTAATGAGTCATAAAATGAATACTTTTTATTGTACATACATAGAAATGATACTGTTATTATTATAGAAATAGAACAGTTGTTATATCGTATAGAACTTGTACTAAAGATGTACAATGGCCTTATCACACATGAGCGATATATAAAAACAATGTTTACGTCAGGATTACTTTATAATTATCGATTCGAACAACTTGGTATTACAGATGCGCCGGCGCAACGGACGGCGAGATCGAGTTCGGCAGCCGCGCGGCGTGCCCGAGCGCGGCGTGCCCGCGCCGCCACGTGTGCCTGCCCGCGCGCTCCGTCTGCCTCTCGCGCCTGCAGCTCGACTGCCCGCAGCATGCTTGCGGTGGGTGTACATGCGGGCTAAGCGCGAACTGGGGACTTTTATCTGAGATGTTAGGTGGGGCAATCGGGCAGATGCGCCATGCATGTGCACACATAAACCAGGGTGATAGCGAGTGTGTCGCCTTTGAGAATAAAATCTTTACAAGGGTGTCAGGAGCCAATCTTTATAATGATGTATTATTTTTTTCAGTAACGTCTATTTTTGGGTTAATTATTACATTGATGATGGAAAAAACAACGAAATAACAAAATAATACAATAACATCACTACATAGTATAAAGCAAAGTTCCCGCGTCTGTTTCTATGTATGTTTGTATGTATACTTAGATCTTTAAAATTTCACAACGGATTTTGAGTTTTTTTGTAGAAAGAGTGACGTAACATCTATAAAACTACTTCGAATTTAACGCTTGCGAAGCCGCAGACAAAAGCTACTAAATAATATAAATAAATCAAAGCAAAACACAGACGTGTAGGTCGAGAATATTCAGCCCATAAGGGAACACCCTTGTCTCCCTTTATGCGAGTCAGCAATGTTATTAGAAAGAAAATTTATACCGGACGCACGCTTTGCTAGTTTTAAAATTATAAGTATAACAATAAAATGTATTTCACAATAATAAAGAAATAAATTTTCGGTTGAATCATATTAAAGAGACCATGAAAGACAATTACTTCAATGGTGTTGTGTTTGAGGAAATACTAGTATTTATTTCTGAAGACATAAAAACATTTTAACATTCTATTACAGTGAACATATCAAACTGCAATGCCCAACCGACCAATCCGGTGTGTGATACAGACGGACAGACACATTCGAATCCATGCCATCTTGTCATGAGTGGAAGAAAATTGGCTTATTGGGGATATTGCTTGCAGGGATGTTCTTCTGTAAGTATTCAATGACCCTCCGAACCCTTGAATGTTACACATATAACATACGTATCTATAAAATAAATTGATCTATTAATTACTAATCTCATTGTTATAATTTGCACAATAAGTAATATATAGTATCAGTAATCTTAGATTGTAGTTTTTGTATAATAAGATTGATTTAAATAGAACAAATGAAGGGTGAAAGAGACTATTCTCCATAACACAGGGAATTCTAGTGTGGAAAATAGTGAACTGTGTAATTTTAGGTTTCTTTTTTGATTAACAATAAAGATTTTTGTATTTATTTCAGACTGGCACCGTTTGTGGGGTCAATGGCGTATCTTATTCGTCTGAATGTGCTTCTTGGGCTGAATATGTTAGTGTCGATTATTACGGCCCGTGCTTTGCAGTTGGTCCCATTTCTGATGTCATGGAACCGAAATGCCAATTAGATCGAATTCTGTGTCCTCCATTGAAAAAACCTAACTGTCTAGGTTTCACCGCTCCCGGGGCGTGTTGTCCGAAATGTGGTGGAGCTCTGAGAATTTTGTATTCGAAAAAACAAATCGACAGAGCTCTTTACGGAACAAATATATCTGCATCCGTTATTAATCTCAAAAATGTGCTATCCGCTTTAGAAAGACATGTGAAAGTTGCAGAGTGTGCGCTCAGAGGGTACTTGACTATAGAAATGGAGATTTTCGTTACGATCGAATCTATTTTGAAGAATCCTACAGATTTACAGTTAAAAGTATGCATATTGGAAGCTGAGAAAATAGCTGATCTCATTAATAGGGATAGTGCGTTAATAACAAGTGATTTA
The DNA here is from genome assembly GCF_012273895.1 of Zerene cesonia. Taxonomy (NCBI): domain Eukaryota; kingdom Metazoa; phylum Arthropoda; class Insecta; order Lepidoptera; family Pieridae; genus Zerene; species Zerene cesonia. The sequence goes on along the minus strand of NC_052106.1, from coordinate 6,174,187 downwards.
GGACTGAGTGCGTTATCATACGCTTTAATTGTCCACACTTATCCTACTCAAGCAGGTGGTGGTCTAGGCATATCTGTTATTACGTTAATCATTTCTTTTATAAGTGTTTATGTATTAAGATAAATTTATGATATAAGGTTATTGTAAATAATATAAGTGTAAATAAAACATGTAAATAGCGATCTATTTCATAGGAAATTTGTACCCTTATATCGATAATGAGATTAATGCTTTGGTCTGCTTTATGTGAGTCAAAGACGCAATTGATGTTATAACTTGTTTAAGAGTTTAAAGTACAGTTTTTTAACAGCAAAGAAGTGCCATGTTTGTATTTACGTTTAAAATATCTCAGTAGATCCGTATTATGTATAGACTGAATTAAGCATTTGTAACCAATTTACAAAAGACAAAGTAGTCCTTATACCAAATATGTTATTGTATTGTTATTTTGTTGAGACGAATGTTTATATTGTGTATTGTAAGAGATATTTATATTTAAAGGTGATAAAATAAAAGTCAGTACACATAATACAGTTGTTTTATTTGGCGATTATCATTGAGAGATCCAGGAATATATTATTACAGTGATTGTTATAACATCACGATTAATTGAATAATTATTTACTTATAACTAAATTCGACCAAGTCTCGTTTATCGAAAAATACATTGATTCTATCAAGAAGCTGGGGGTCGTTTACGGTTTTAGCAAGCTGCACGAAACCTGTCTGCAGGACAGGATAGATGAGATGAAATCTTTCTAATGGGAAAGTTAGCACTAATTCTAGGTATGCCATTAAAATACTCAGGAAACAATTTCTCTGTACTTCAATATCCTGTAATAGAAAATAATATTATAATTTTATTTCTATAACTGTAACTTCAAAATTACCATGGAAACTTACCTTAATAATGCTAATAGTTCTTTGTTGTTCTATTTCTGGTGGAACGGGCTGTGGCGGGAGAATGGTTTCAACGTTTTTGTTTTTTTCCATAGCAGCATCACTTATAGTGATGCTTACATTTCTGGCTTTAGTGTCAATGTCCACTGCTTGCACATAAGTCGGTAATTTTACTTTTTCTGGACTAACATCTGAGTATCTAATGACTTTTTTAGGTTCATTACTCTTGATAGGACTATCTGTTTCATCAAATACTTCATTTACGATTTCTTCGTTTTCATTCTCCGGATCACTTATTTTATTTTCTTTGTTAATTGTTGGAGAATTAAGTGAATCTTCGTTGAGTTTGGTATTAGTTGCCTTAAAGTCTGCAAATGTGAATGGTCTCGGCTTTTCCTGATCATCGTCGCTAGTGTTAATGTTGTTTTCTTTATTTTCTTCAAGCGTATCAATTTGTTCTTGTTGTTCTTGTATAAAGAATTCCTCATAGTGATTAGATGATGAATCTGTTTCGACAGAACTGAGCGATATTCTGTCTTTAATATTTTCTGGATTGTCGAAGTCTGTGACGTTTATTAGGTGTTTTAAATAGCTACTACATAAAAGTTCCCACGTTGCTTTCAAGTCAAATATTTTCATTACAAATTGATCATACTCGAATGTCATATTTAGAGATGCCGTATAGTTCTTTAATATTATCGTTAAGTCGTTTGGTTTCAGCTTAAATTTCGTTACTCCATTGTAAAAAATATCAGTGAGTGCAATTATTTTAATCAACCAAGCTGAAGATGTTTGCTTGTACAAATTCGCTGCATAGTCCAAATTGGAAACTTTTTGAACAAGGAACTTCAAGCCAGGTCTTGAATCAAACTGCATAGCTCTTGTATACGAGAGCTCTAAACTTTTAAGGAGTAAGTCAGTATTATTCTTGCTGAGAATAAATTGATAGTTACAAATATTGGTACCACTTTTAAGGCTCTCCAGTAAAATCCCATTAATACCATGGAAAACATCAGAAGAAGCTTGTATGAGAACTGTGGCAATAATTTGAATAAGTATTTGATGAGCCAATAATCCAACAACTAGTCCTCTATTGGGAATTCTAACCGTATACAAATCAGGATTCAGAGAATTTACTGCTTCTTGAAGGTAGATTAAAAATATATAACTACGGTCGTCTATCAACATCTGCGATGAATTTTTTGAAGTTTGTTTTAAGTTACTTTCACCTCTTAGTTGTTCTGTAAGAAATACTTGTTGTGCCATGGCATGAAGTCTTACGTTGTCATTCACTGAACAATCTCTTCGAGCAGCAACTTTAACAATTGCTAAATCTCCATAAAAACTGTTTGAATTTTCCTTAAAAGCATACGTCAATTGTTTCAAGGGACTTAAGCTGACATTACAAGCCCTATGTAAACTTGTACATACTATTTCCCATTGATTATCTGTTAAGAGGTGTCCTGATGTTAGAATGATATGTCTTATGCAGGATGCGCCCAGTCTTGCGATGGGTTCTTGTGCTTGTGCGATGCATTCCACCAAAATTAACATGATTTGTTTTAAAGCAAACGTCACTTCCAGACTTTCAAATGGTTCATTTGCTTTATCGTTTTTTTCATCTGCTGTCGCTAATTCAACATTAATTTGTTGTAAATTGTGTAAATAAAATACAATTGTGTCAGTTGTCATACCGCAACATTGCTTAAAATTTGGCATTACACTATCCCAATGAGTGTTCACATTGGCAATTTGACGAAGCCAATTTTGAACAGTGGGCAACAGGAGATGATTAATGCAGTGGAGACCAAAATGTGTTCCAGGTACATCAGCTATGTTTCTGAGCAATTTAAATAGTGTTTCCATTGCTGCTGGTTGATTCTTTTTGGAACAAACAACTGTTGCTGATATCAGACCTTCGATGAGAACATACCAAACTTTGAGTATATTACTGGGTTTGTCCAATTTTAACAAGCAATTATTTGTTGTGTTTGATGGTGGTAGACTTGTAGATAATTTTCTGTATGAAATGAGTTCCTCAATACAATTTTCGTTGTTAATATATTTTGTGACGTCCAGTGAAGCACTGGGTATAATCGGATCCACAACTGACAAAGGTAAGTCACCTTTTATTCTATTCCCTGTGTTGAAAATGGGGCATTTTGGCATATTATACATCATTGTTAAAATATCAGCACAGTTTTCCAGATGGAAAAGCGCTTCTCTACACATATCCACTATTACTTTTTCAGTCTTTTCCTCACTGAGCGGTATGAATTTACTATTCTTTGAGAATTTCAAACTTAAGCTTGGTTTTGGCTGGGTTGGCGTTGTTGGTTTTTTAGGCTTTGCTTCATTATTTTGAGGCTCTTCGTAGTGAAGTCCTTTTATGTGACTTAGAAGACATAATATACAGTCCAAGGCTGCATTAGCAAACACCAAGGTGTTATCAGTATTTAGGAAAACCTTAAATATTTCGAGAATAGCCGAATATTGGTTTGAGTTGTTTGCTGCTCTTAAGGTATTAAACAGAGGTCGCCAACCAGATCGTATTTCCATCCTATTAGTCTCTACAAATTCGCAAATACAAGAGATTATTTGTTCCTGAAACAGTTTAATTAACAGGTTAAAAAAATGGTTGCTATAAAACTTTTGTATGCTATACATAGAGAAAAAAAAATTACGTACCTGAATATCATCATCACAAAGTTCCAAACAAAGCAGATTTTCAAAAGGTTTAAGCAGAGCTTCGTTAAAATGAAAGTGAGGCAATTCAACTTGCTGATTGAGAAGTGTCGTGGCGCAATCATGTAAACATTGAATCGCCAAGCTTGATATTTGAATGTCTTTATGACATGCCGCCTATAGGGGAATACATATGTTAATTTTTATAAAGTTGACATATATTATGTTACTTGACATATATAAGATTTAAATAAATTCAATTTAACATACTATTTATTTATTTTTTTTTTGGATAATTCTAATACAGAACATATTCACCTGCATAAAATGCGGCCCGACGACCGTCCATATCGCCATCCTGTGCGCCAGCGGGCGCGCCGAGCGCAAGCAGCGCAGCGCCACGTCCCCCGCGCGGCACAGCGCCCGCGCCGCCTCCCCCGCGGCCCCCGCACCACCACCCACGCCCACACCCATTCCTCTACCAACAGCCCCACGCCGCCACCAGCCGATGTTGTTGTTAACTACGTCTTGTTCCCAGGTAGAGAATAGCTGAAATTGGTTTTGTACTCTCAAGATACAAGTCTGAAGCCACGTAGAGGGAAGTTCTGTGCGATCCAACACAGAAATCTATATGTTTCATAAGAAAAAATTACATTAAGGTACTTAGCAAACTTTTTAACATATCAGTAACGGTTTATTTTATTTTGCCTGACTCTTACATCAAATTGAAACAAATTATTAATTGACTAAATAAACTTCTATGACGTCACAATATGTGACTCAAACATGATACTATTCTCGGTATTTTTAAAATAAATCTGTTTAAATATCTCATAAATACTAAATCAGTGACTCAGTGAAATCAGTGAATTACCAGTCGATGGTGATGCGACACGAGTCTCTGCAAGGCAGCGCGCAGCGTGGGCAGCGTGGTGGTGGCGGCCAGGCGCGTGTACAGCGCATCCGCGGCCGCCGTCAGCGCGCAGCACACGCGTGCCGCGTTCGACCCCGATATTATATTCCCACCCTGTACAACCCATTTTCATAATGAAACAATTAAATGAAGAATAAATAGTATATTAGCGAAATTGGAAAATATTTGTAAAAAGGTCAGGTCAGGAATCAAGATTATGGCACTCGATATAACTGAATGGATAATGGACCGATCATTTATCGATTTATTTCGAATCATATGTTGGAAGACCAATAACATTTTTAGGAACAGTATAATATTACATAAAAATCGGATTAAACGGCTTAGTACCTCTTGGCGGCATGTTTCCACGATTTTCGCCACAGACATTTCATTATTCGTATTGTTATCGAAAACAGGTTGCAAAAAGTTGAATACATCCACGCTGAAAATATATTTATGTAATTAAGAACAGATTTTTGCAGCTTAATTATGCATTTTAATATTATTTTGAATTTCCCTACCAAGTTTCATCCTCTCTTCCATCTAAACCCAATTTAGCATCAGCTTGCAGTATGGAAACTGTTTTATTTCGTCCAGTTTGCATAGTGATTATTGGCGTAGCGTTGTTTCCTTGTTGGCCAAATAGTGAGTGTTCGAAACTTGACACATACTGACATGCAGCAAATATGTGATCCCAGCACTCTGGTGCTTTCGAACCGAGCTCTAAGCCACCTGAAATATGGTATGCATGTAATAATTCTCTAATTAAATATAAATAAAATATTGTTCATAAATACATATTTTTTATAATTGCTCGATACGAAAAAGCGTGGGTAAAATTGATGATTATAGTAATACAACAAACAAATATTTTAGAAAAGCATTTATTGAATAAATTTTCTATACCTGATATTAAAATGTCCAGCGACAAGGCATGTGTAGACAATATTTTCCCATTAGCCGGCTGTGATATAGCTGAGCTGGCTAACAATGCTAAAATGCTATTGCAACGATTCTGTAGACTTAGTGTGGTGCTTATTCTTGCGGCCTAAAGTGATAATTCATTAAATGTTATAATTCAGACAAGAAAGAAGCACTAGGAGATTAAATATTGGAGCGATTAATTGGAAAGGTATTTAAGTGCAAAATTTATATCAGGACGTGTGCAATAAAATTATAGCAAGCGTGTTTTTTAAAATCGGTGTTTTTCTATTTAAAATATAACCTTATGAAGCCCTTCCAAGCATTGAATAGTCAATCCTTCCCAAGCAATCCGCTTCCTCTTGCCAAACGTGTTAATCTTTTTCGATATGATTCCTTGTAATTTGTGCTTTTTATTTCTATAGCCAGTTAATGGAACGCTTAGTACTGTCACCATTGAATCCCAGATGCACGTGAGTATCCTATAAATTTATATTGAGAATAATGTTGCTATAATATCAAGATGTAGCAACATGGTTAATGTATTAATGTATTAATCACGACAAAAGATGGAACAAAAATTGTTAACAGGAAAAATGTTTTTTTGATATAAATTTCTTATTCTATTTCGAAATAAAAAAATGAAAAATCAAAAGGAAACTCATAAAAGTGTAGTCTAATTTACCTCCTGGCCCATCGTAAGCTAGCTTGGTGTTGCGGTGTGTCGTCTGAATTGTTATGTACCATTGATACCTCTTTCAATCTTTGCCAGTCAGACATCACCGGATTGGAATCCAAACCACCCAAGTCTTGAACGATATAATTAATTTTATAAGATATCCGTACTAAGTAATATTATAAACGCTTCAGTGTGTTTTTTGCTTTTTTACTAGTTTGTTTCTTATTTATTCCGAATGGTACGTAGCACTTATATGGTATGATTTTTGTGTTTAGAGGTAGTCACAGGCTATTTCGGAAATATTTCACACTCATAGAGAATTTTACTAGACGTGCTAAGTCGCGGGTCACGAGCTAGTATAATTATTATATGATAGTAGTAGTAGTTATTATATTGAATGTTTGATTTCATTGAAACTAAGAATTTGTCTTAGTTAGTTTATTTTCTTATTAGTTCTTAGTTAATATCAATAATAAACTCATATTGTTAGATGCATACCAGATAATAGATGAATAAGCGGATGATCGATAGACAGGACGTCTTTCAATAGATCTGTGGCAACAACTTGTTGATACAGCTCCCTTAGCCAAGTGGCTGACAGATACACTAGAACTCCGCTCCCTTGTACGTCATCTACGAATTCATCCTCAGTTAGAGGCAGTGGAATCTTCTGGAACATGAATAAAAAGGTAATTAATTAACTCGTCTTTTTTAATGTTCATTAAAAATGTTCAGTATTAAAACTTACGCTAATATCCGCATAATATTTACTCCTCCTTTGCTTTAGAGTAAGCAGCAAAGCAGCGTAAGTAGCCAGATACACTCCATCTGCGTTCATGATACAAGCTGTGGCTGGTGGCTGAGCTGCATTATGTTGGCAACACTTCGATGCAAACTCTTGCATTGCTTCATCCACCTAATTTAAGATAATACATATTTTTCTTAGCCTATTTTTAATTAAGTTTCATTTAAAATAAGTTTAATGATACCTATTGTAAGAGATTAATATTTTATTGAATACTCGCCGGAGTCGTAATTCGATTATGATTGAAATAGGACAGAATAGGAGCTATGTTTTTAGCTTGAGTAATCATAAGATTTAGTTAAACCGTGAGAGTTTTAGCGGATATATAATAAATTATTTAGAGATCATGTATCCAACATTATTTTATTCATCTTCAGTATGTATTATTTTTTAATTAGATATTCAAGTGCAAGATAGGTTCAGGCAGGCAGGTTTTTGTTTTATAAAAACTTCTTTCTGTTTTGTAACATGTATGTTATTTCATTATTATTGTACGATCATATCGTAAGATCTTACCTCAATACAAGTTCGTAGATGTAGAAGTTTTGGAAGTAGAGAATTGTGTAACGTTTTCACGAATTGCCTTGCGTTGTGCCTTTCTAAATCCACATTGCATTCAGTTATCGTACATCTGAAACAAATAACAATTAATAATGACATATTTATATAAAATATCCGTTGTTGTTAAATATTGTGTCAATTTCCAGGCCGCACCTTCCGAGATTTAAAGTTTTCGGAATGGTTTTAGTTTTATCATTGATATTTTCTTGCTTCGTTTGTGTAGTGGGATTGTTCGCTCTACTCGGTAAAAACACATTATCTGCATCAGAATCCGCTTCGGCCTCGCTTCCTGAACTTATGTTTTCTGGACCCGATGTATCTGAAATATCGTATTCAATGAAATGAACTAACTAATTCTACTAATTAATAATGTAATTAAACTAAAAAGCTAATTCTTTCTCTGTGTACCTGAAGAATCATTATCCTTTTCTTCGTTGCTTTGTAGAACCGCTACGACATCTCTGAAATAAGAAATATATATTGCTGCAGAGCGTAGCTTTGCCATATCTCAGTTCGAATCTTGAATTATATTATCGCAAAATACATTTTTATTTTATATAGGTATTTTTATCTTATGAAAACGAAGTAAAGATAAATAAATTAATATCATAATATATTTCATGCAACAAATAAAATTTACTAAGCCGCGATTATTGTGGAAAATGTCTCAAACCTATACGGGCTTGGCAATCTTGCCAACGTTTGATATGTCAATGGACCAGAGTAATCAGCATCGTGTAATTTGGGCCAGTGATGTAAAATGAGAGTAGCTACTTCTGCAGTAATATAATCGTTGGAGCCTGAACAGAGTTTCTCTAAAGCATCCAGTAGTGATACTACGCATTCTACTGCAGCCGCTACAACTTCAGGATTTCCACCGCGTCCGCATTCTTCTATACCGTCCATAATTCTATAAAATGGAAAATTTTATTAAAAATGTAATCCAGTTATAGTCACAAAAAAGTTTTTAAAGTAATGAAAAATATTGTTTACACGGCTTGTATGATATGTTATGATGAAATAATAATGAAAGATAAAAGTTTATTCACAATTTTATCTATGGGATCATTTTAATCTGTTCGCATAAATATAAAATGAGGTTTTAATTAGTAAGTACTTACAGTCTCACAATCGCCATGTCATCGCTGTGCCGTTCCGGGTCACTTTTCTTCAGCAGTACCAGTTGAACCAGTCTCTTAGGATGCTGCAGCAACTCTCTCACACTCCTCAATGGTTCCACCCGGTGTTGTATCGGAGGGTAGAGTAACATTCTGTGGTAAAGCGCTTCTAGTACTGGGCGTAGGTTGGATGTCGAGCCCACTAGTCGGACTAGCTGGTTGGCAATGCTGCAATGTAATATATTGGTTGGTTTAAAAATAATATTGTAATAATCATTGATAGATCCCACTAGTCCTCCTTTATTACATATTATAATATATTTCTAATCTTTCAGGCGAAAACTGTTAAATAGATTTTGATGATACATGATACTGATTTAGAATGTAAATGTAGGAGAGTATAAAACGTATTAATTTCTTTTGCCTGCGGGTTCGTCCTTGCCTTATATCGCGGGGCATAGCTAGTGTGGTATAGTTATCTACAATTGAGTTTTAATCGATAATTAAGAGCTCACCTATAAATAGTTTTAGCCTGTTTGCTGTTGAAGCTTGGAGCACAAACTAACGCGCCTGATCCTCGACCTGAATCATCAACCAAGTGGCCCTCATGTTCTCTGTGAGAGAAATTAATACAATTATCTTAAGTAGAATTGCAACCATAGGTATCTATTACTTATGAAGAATCGAAAAGTTTTAAATATAAAATACGGCCATTCATAAACATTTGCTAATGGTTTTAATTCGATAGCGATTAGCTATAGAAGTATTAAGCAACTTTGAATGAATGACTTTTAATTTTTGGACGTGATTTCGCATATTAATATGCAAAAGCATTGTAGTTTATTTACTCAAATATTAAGACAACACTGTGTATACATGCCTAGATTTGATGTTTTTATCGACGCGCGGTGTTCCCAAGAAAGAGATAAGTGATGGAACAAACTTCTGCCAGAGAAATGTCGTGAAGTGAGAGTTGCCGCTCACTCGATCCGACAAACTTGACATTAATGTCAACAAGCAGTCCAGAAAGAATAGAGCTAATGGATTCTGCTTCGGTACCCTGAAATAGTTTCGACGAGATAAACTTAATAACTAGTTCTCAGTTATAATGAACAGAAAATTATCACTTCTAGAGTTTCGTACCCAAAAAACCCATTACTACGACTTCGCTATCCGTCTGTAATCTGTCTGTCCGTCCGTCTGTCGCCAGACTATATCTCAGTTAGACACTTGAATTTTCCAGAGATAATGTATGTATGCTGCCATCATATTAACAATAGTTTTTACAGTTGCTCATAAGCAATTAATTAATTAATGCAGTTGCAGGATAATTTGTATGGAACCTTTAGTGTCGCGAGTCCGACTTGCAGGTCATTAATTTTTTTTATTCTTGAATTACACAATACATTGATGTAAATATTTATTTATGAATAAATGATCGTTTTATAAGATGACAGAAAATTTAAATATTTATAATATTTACCACCACCAGCAGGGATTTTGGATTTGGATTTTAGATCATAATGACTTAATTACAGATACATACAATTGTGTTTCAGACAGTCTGCTGCATAAGTACTGTATGACCGGTATCACTTCGCTGTAGCATCCCACCGCCACTATGTGGTTTCTGCCCAATGGAGAGCCTTCGGAGAGTAGCTCTTGGCATTCTTCATCTGGTGACCACAACATCCGTTATATTAGTTCATAGGAGTAAGGGTGAATCATGTGTTAACATCACCACTGATAATAATCAGTGAAGGAAAAACATCATGAAGAAACCGGCATGCATCAAAATCTTGAGGACATGCCATCGACATCAGCCAACCCGCACTTGGCCATTATGGCCTGAGCTCTTATAGTAGGCCTGTGTATCAGTGTTGAAAATATTTACAGGCTGATGATGATGATGAGATGTCAAAAAGAATTACTCTACCTATTATGAATTGCAGAAAAACGTATTGGAAATATGTTTACTAGAGTAGCACCTCAAAGAGTATGTTAATCTGATTATGTATATTAATATAAAAAGTGAAGAGTTTGTTTCATTGTTTATTTGTTAACGCGCTTATCTCAGGAACTACTGGATCAATTATAAAAATTATTTCACTGTTGAATACGTACGTGATCTCCTAAATCTATAGACTATATACGCTATATACGTTCCACAAGCGAAGCCGGGTCGAACAGTTACTTTCAAATACACAAAGCTCACCGAGCTGCGCACAATACGCGCGCAACACTTGCGCGGCGGCTGCGCGCGCGGCGGCGGCGACGTGCGGCGCGCCCCCCGCCGCCTCGCCGCAGCGCCCGCACGCCCACACACACAGCCGCCCGTTCAGCGTGCGCCGCGGTGACAGCGCCAGCGACAGGTACATGCGGAATATTTGTACCTGACCAATAAATAATGATTGTTGTCATTAACATTGCTTCTATGTGAAGTTTTAGTAGCGTAAAAAACTTAATTTTAAATGCCAAGTGGTTTTGTTATGATGTCTTTTTTGCATTGTAATGTTGCACAGATCTCTAGTGAAATATAGCATCGCGCACTAATTTTGCACTTGCATATCTCAAAAGCACTATCGTATCGAAATTATTTCCCAACTGAAAAGCTATTTAAATAATTTTGGTACGATAACCATCTCATACGATAAATTTGAAAACGTTTTTAATTGGGAAAAAAATATATGTGCTATATAAATATTAGTTTTAAGATAGTAAGTCGTTTCTTTTGTATGTTCTATTAGTGTTGTGAATAAAACTCACCTGTGTATCTGGTAACTGATACATGACTGATGAAGTGGCGCAAAGCAGTTGTGACGGCATCCATAGTGAATCATCCTCAGGCTCTATACCCCGGTGGAATCTATCGTCACGAAGTATTTTCTGGAAGTAAGTAAGTTTCAAATTTGCTAAAAAGTTGTTTTTTTTTATTGTTATGCAATTCATAAAGCGAAACGTAAATTTTATACTTTTGTATTTATTTTATACAATTTCCTCCATTATGAAATATAATGGAGAAGGGGAAGCCCGTTCCACCCACCCAATCACAACCCTCAATAATTTATTTTATTTTTTTTTATTCATTTTATTCATAATCATTCTAATTACATATAAGATACGCCAATTATAAGGCACACCAATAACTGAAAAATTGTGTTACAAAAACTATGCAAAAACTACAACAACAACTTCCTATATTCAACTTCCAATAATGGAAAAGTATTTCAAAATTTTTACGCAAGCAAACGTTAAGCATCACAATTTTTCGACAAAATTGCAATTTCGCTAATAACATTATAAGTTATTTTAATTTTTTCTTTTATTCTGTTTTTTTTTTACTGTGGGACATACATGAAACCCCTGGAGCGCGAATGCGACGAGGCGGGGGCGTTTGCTCTCGAGCGCGACCTGCAACGGCTGCAGGCACGCGCGCCGGAGCTCGTACGACGCCCGCCAGCCGCTGACATCTTGTGCACATAGTAGCTCTGTGGATGGCATTTTACACAGGTATATCTTTTTTTTATTAAAAGCAGAGCGGGCATATTATGCCCACGTTTCACGTCTGATGGTCGAACATTCAGCATAGGTAAACGTTTTGTATAATACAGATAGGTTTTCTACTTTTATCAAGAACATTGTAGTATTGATTCGTTTTTTCAATGCGCACCCTAAGATAGAAATGTTATGTATGTAATAGCTTTGAGATTGTAAAGAGAGCGCCAAAAATAATTTAATATTACAATCACTTACTAAATAATACCTACGATGTAGAAGTAAGTAGATAAATCAGTAGCTAAGATATTCTATTTACTAAAAATCACTTAACTTCCAAAATAAAGATGCTAATAATCAAGCTTCATAATAAATATCTACATAGCATTTTTTGTAAATTAAATACTTATTGAGTACATCACACTTTACATATTTTATATTATATTTTACTCGATTTCAATTTTGGAATCTTAAATTGATATAATTAAGCTAAATAATATGAAACCAAAGTCATTTTCTCTGTATCTCTATGTAGGCTTAGATGTTAGAGTATAGTAGTTATTGAAGAGGAAGATTTATATGTATCGTCATCTATTATACTACTCAGAATTTAATGCGTGCGAAGCCACGGGCAAAGCTAGTTAATCAATAAAATATAATGCGCAATCATTAAAAAAAATTATCAAATCGCAAGTTCTGTTAAACACTTAAGTATCTTAATTATTTATAACTGTATCGATTAATTACCTAGTGCTTCCTGACATGATTTTTTAAGGGAGATTAACTTTGGACCAGAAGATTCCTTGAATATATCTTGTAACAATTCTTCCATTTCAAACTCCCAGGGCAAACATTTTGATCGTTTGCCTCGTATCGATCACAATAAACACTATTTTTGCAGTTAAAACAACGTTTGTGATAGAGTTTAATGATAAATGGTTACTGCGTATAGTAAAGTTCTATAGAGTGGGTGGTTTCTAGCGGTTTCGTGCTTATCGGTTGACGCGTAGCTTTGAGCATGCTCAGAACAAAAATCAATACTTCTGACCGTATTCTTTTTGTGTTTATTTTATATTGATATCAACAGGTGTCTATCACTAAACTTATGTTTTGAATCAGTCTAATATTTATTTTCAAATACTATTATTAACTATCATCTAGAATTAATTTTATGTAGGTAGGTAAGATATTTATTATAGACGGACGTTCAAAGCGTCGATTGATAACATTTAAAAATTAAAATAATCAAATTAATATGCAATCTTTGAAAATTAAAATATTAAAATCAATGTATGTGTATTTTATTGTTGATCATATTTTTGGACAATTTGAATTTGCGCGGGTGCCAAGAGGATATTAATGTGCTTCTGTTTTTAGGAATGCCTACGTATAATAAAATTAATCCCATTTACTATATGCTTACATAGAATTTGATCATTGAAAAAAAAAGTGTATTATAATGAAGATATTCTTTTTTTATTGCAATAAATAGGTACTATTAATAGTAATAATAAAGGTACTGTTAAAATCTTGTCGTTTTAGTCTGTGCACACTATCATATTGCCTTTTGTCAATGTCAAACGTCAGTTATCAGTCGCTCAGTGTCATTTTTTATTATCACAAAAATGGTGTCCTGGAGCGCATTGGGCCGATCTTTCGGTATTAATTTAATAAAAAATAATGCAAAAGCACCAGTTGTAGTTCAAAATGTAAACTTTTCTATTGGTAAAAGCCTTAGCGCTGGCCATGGCCCCAAAACCATGGCGATGCAGCCATCGAGGTAAGATCAACACTGTTTGAAATGATTATCTAACCATAAATACCATTGACGAAAAACAATCTAATACAAATTTTGATTTGAATTTTTAAATTTATAGGTGGCAATGGCACAAATTCAAGGACATGCTGCATTATTACTTTATGATTGGACTTATACCAGTCGGTGCCATTATCTTCTATACCAATGTCTTCATCGGCCCAGCTCAGTTGACACCAATACCGAATGATTATAATCCCAAGCACTGGGAGTACCACCGCCACCCAATCACGAGATTCATTGCTCGGTACATCCACAATAGTCCCCAACAGGTATGTACATGAATAAATGTTGTTTGATGTCATTTAATGTTTTGCTTCAATTTTTGAATTGTATTTACATATGCTCTACAAGTTATACACAGTAATCTATATATATAAAAGAAAGTGGTGTTAGTTACACTATTTATAACTGAAGAACGGATTAACCAATTTGGCTGAAAATTTGTGCAGAGGTAGCTTGGACCCAGGAGACGGACATAGGGTAGTTTTTATCCCGGAAATCCCACGGGAACGGGAACATGCTAGAAAAACCCTGGGTCTAAGTTTCCTGCTGCTTTCTGATAGCTAGTTTTCTATAAATGTTATTTATTGAATCTGTATGATATGCCATATTTTTGGTGTAAACTGTGAACTGTTATTAAATATTTTGAACATGTACTCTGCAATCTGTTAAAAAATTTTGAACTATCATAATTTGCAACATATTACTGTTACCATGGACTCACATTAATTATAGTATTAAAATAATAAGGTGAATGATATCAGGGCAGGTAAAACCAAAAGCCAAATGAAACCAAAAGAGTAGAGGAAATTTAATTACTGAGGCGGCATCACGGGTTGCCGAGAGGTTAGGCGTTGCTACGGTTTGGCAAAAATATGCGGATTCAAATCCCGCATTGTAATCAAAAAATTTTTCCTATTCTTTATAAATTTCTGATTTAACTAGACCAGTATTTTCTTGTGTTTGATTTTATGCGAGTATTTTATATTTAGAAATTAAAAACTGTTTAACGGATTTTAAATGCGATTTATTAATTATATATGGTCACGGGTATGTATATTAGTAGTATTTATATTTACTGTAATTAGTGACAATTATTCCTACAGATGAAATTCAATTACTGATGAGGTTAAAATAAAAATAATTAAACAAATGTAATTTTTAGTTTTATAGCATTGAAATGCTTTATAAATTAGAAATTTTTGAAAGAATAGAAAAAATTTGATCACGAGGCAAGATTCGAACCTGCGTATCTTGCCTAACCGTAGCAACGCCTAGCCTCTCGGCCACCCGTGATCCTGCCACAGTAATCGAATTTCTTCTATTGTGCCTAAGGGGCACCCCACGCCATCTATTGAGATGATTAAGAACCATCACAACCAATACGAAACATTATTTCAATGATTACAATATTGTATCGATGGAACGCGGCCTTTGTTAAATTTAATTTTTAGTTTTATAGCATTGAAATGCTTTATAAATTAGAAATTTTTAATAAACAAATGTATTCAAACAATTTGTTTAGCAAAGAACTGCTAATCCTACTAATATTATAAATGCGAAATTTTGTGAGGATGGATGTATGTGTATGTGAGTTTGTTACTCTTTCACGCAAAAACTACTGAACCACTTGCTTGCTAAATTTGGTATGTAGATAGTTAGATAACTGGAATAACATACAGGCAACTTTTAACCCCGAAATTCCTATAGGAGACTTACACGGGTGAAACCGCCGGGCGTTATTATTTTAATCAGTGAAACAAAAATTGGGCCTACTAGAATATTATTTATACTTTAATGTTTTAATTGTGCCATTAATGTAGCATTTATACATTAATATTTCAGGAGTACGAAAAGTTCATGCATTACATCGATGAAGAAGCTCAGAAAATGAAGTTGCGCCAACTTGAAAAGGATGTTATGAAGAAAATGGCGGAGAGGCAAGATTACCAAGCATACTACTATAGACCTATGGTCAATAAGTACCTACGTATCAACAAACAAACTGGTGATGAATTAGCTGAGCGTCTTGGTCAGAACTACAAGGATTAGATTTACATATTATTACATCTTTTGGAGGGATGTTAGTGTATTTAGTAATCAAGTGTATTGTTACATATTTCTCTGTAGATAAATAAATATTGTTTCTTGCTTCATTTGTCTTTAATTGTGAGGCCTTTTGATAGATCAGAAAAGAAGAAGAATAAATTTCATGTTATAAAAGTTATTTTATGGCTTTAAATCTTATCTGAAAAGAGCATAATTGAAGTTGAATGGAAATTAAACAACATCTAAATGCGGCTCTGGACATTAGTAGTATGGAAAGTAGAAACATTACCAGTAATAAAATTATTTTTTTATTTTTCCAATAGGTAGGAAGTTAATAGGGACAGATACTGCACTTGTTTCTACATAATAAACAATTTATTTATTTACATGTATTTTTCTTTACTTCATTATTTTCACTTCTTTACATCATGTATTTTTCTTTCCATCTATTATTTTCTTATTATTTTATGAAAATTGTGTTGCTAGGAGATGGGAGACTTAATTTTACTTCTACATATGTATGTTTATCACTTAACTTCTGTTATGATTCTCTATTTTGCATAAAATCTCCAGGCTCATGGTCTGAGTCAGATGGATCCTTGCAATATTATTTTTATAGGTCATTTGTTTCAGCACACAATTTGTACTTGTCAAGGTGATGGAAATAAGACACAAAAATGGTAACATTGTTTATTTTTTATTTTACAGGAGTTTTCTAACGAATGACTATAGAGTTAGTCATTTATGGAAATCTTATAAAATAAAATGTCAACGCTTATCTATATTAATTACGCTTAACATGACCTGATATGATCTATAACATTGTAATAGCTATCCATTTGATGAACAAATAAAAGATAATGTATGTAAAGCTTGAAGACTAGAAAAATATTAAAAAAAGAAGGTATATCACTAAAAATGTATTTATAAAGCATTCAAAACAATTGGAATCTTGAATAAAAAAAAACATTGCAGACTTGGTCTGCCTATTGAATTAGTTTTTTATTATGAATTTAACCGTTTACCTGGTCCATAATGAATTTGTCTATTATATGATTTGGTATTCATTATTTTAATTTATCAGCCAATATAGCTGTAGTTTTATTATATGCAATAGATTTATTTTAAATTAATCTAATATTTGACTGCTGTTAGCTAGACTGCTAAACCTCTATCTGGTATAAAGTTTCAACAGTTAAGGATATTTTTGTAATTATTTTTATAAATAAAAAATAAGTACGAAATTATATAACGTGCATGCATATCGAATAAGAAAGATAGCTTTGAAATTATATTTTCTTTATATATTATACGAGTAAAAATAAGTCTTCCTTAATTTAATGGCCTTAAAATGTGTTTTTGCTGTAAATTAATGTGCGTAGCTCTAAGGATAACGAAAGAGGCGTAGTTACTGCGTTTTAACTTTTCATTCAACCGAACATCCTTAACTATCAAAATGTGGCAGTGCACTGAAACAATGTCGACATAAAATTATAGCCTGGTTTACAATTTTGTTTCTGGGTAAATAAGTAGATTATATAAAAAGCATTATACCAAATTAATATTGAGTAGAGATATCCTTTAAACGATAAAAATTGTCCCTTGACATAAAACAATCTCAATTAAGTGTGAAGTTACGTATAGCATTTCTTATATAAAGAATCTATAGATTTTTAAATGTAATGCAATGTGTAATATACATATGCACATGAAAAAAATTGTACATGAAATTTATATTGTGCTGTTAGAAATCATAAACCAGGCCTTTTAATGTTTGGAATGATAAAAGCTCTTAAATGTTAATAAATACACGTAAATTACAAAACGATATGACTTTATCGACGCATTCTTTCAGTCTTCGCAGTTTTCCGACTATTTTTAAAATTGCTCTTTTTGAAATTAACTTTTAGATCTACTTACATAAAAAGACGATTATTGCATTCTGTAAACAAAAAACTTTTACTGTTATTATATTGTCACATTTAAAGATTGAATGAGGTAACTAAAGATATATATACTAAACCTTAACATATCGTAAGATCCAGTAAACGTTTGAAATCTAATCAACTATTAATTGTATTTTCATCCCTGAATAACGTTTTTTTTTAATTCTAATATTTAAAGACGGCTACGAGTTTCTACGTTGTAAAAAGTTTAACAATATATTATTATTTACTTTTTTCTTTTTCAGCCTGCGCTGCGAGTTTAGCTTCTTTTTTAGCTTTCTTTTTCTCTTCCTTTGCCAGTAGCTTGGCTTGTCTTTCCTCTTCTTTAGCTAATAATTTTGCTTGTCTTTCTTCCTCCTTCGCTTGAAGCTTCGCTTCCTTCTTAGCTTCTTTCTCTGCTTTTAATCGTAGTTTTTCTTCTTTCTTTTTTTCAGCTAGTTCATTCTTCTTGTTGTCCTGCGTTTCATCTTTCTTAATTTTATCTGTTTTGGCATTTTCATCCGGTTCCTTCTTTTTCTTATCATCTTTTTTGGGCTTTGTTTTGGGGTTATCTTTTTTCCTTTCAGTCTCTTTGCTTTGATCTCTTGATTTGGGCGGGTCATCTTTATTTGACGGTTTTAAGGGTCGGAAGAAGTGCTGTTTTTCTTGTTGAGGCGATGTTTCTAGTTGTGTAACTATTTTCTGAGCACACCTGAAAATAGGTTTAGGTAAAAATGTAAAATGCTGTTTTATAAAAGTTAAAATATTTTAAAATAAGAGCTCTGCTTATAATTAAACGATTATGAACACATAGGATGGTTAATTTTTTACTAATTACAGGTTTTATGACTAAAATTAATTATGAAATATTGAATCTTAATTTTGCTTGATTTCCTCTTAAGTTGGTATCGGTGACCCACGACGGCGGCGCTTACCATAGATTATACACTATATACTGGGCGCTTACCGACGGTCTAGTATGAACGCATAAGAGCCCGGTGCTGACACGCTTTATATTCATCGCGAATATGTTTGAAACTGAAGTCGTGGAAAGAAATCAATCCCTAGAATCAAACGTATAGATATATTTGTATCTTTGTACCTAATTCTAGTTGACGCAGATGCTGAGTTAGCGCTCTCCCTGCGTCCTTCACGAAATTCCCTTTGAAACTCTCTTATGGGAGGGAGTCTACCAGAAGTTTCTGCTGCTGGCCCACCAGTGTAACTGTGAACTTGATAGTCTTGTAATCTAGCCTGAAAGTTTATTCAAACATATGTGTAAATGAATAATGGATTTTAAACTTTCGTATAGAAAGTAAATTTATAAGTTGCCATGTTTATCGTTTTAACTATATCATATTATAATTACAAATTACAGTAGAGCAAGCGTAGTTAAAAATACCGTCGTACTGTATACAGGTATAATTATTTGAAATGTTAAAATGTACATAATAGATATTTGGGAGACGAGCATGTTTCGGCACGAATTGGACCAGCTCGTACCGGGGAAGTACCACACCCCCACAGATATCGGCGTGATATAATAGCTTGCTATTGTGTTTCGTACGGTGAGTGGGGGAGCCGGAGGACTTTTTTCCTTCCCCTCGCCCTTCCGAGTCCATTCCTTCTTTTCAGTCATCAATCCTCTCCTTTTCCCTTATTCCTTAAAAGTGGGCAACGCATTCTCAGATGTCTGAGCCTCTGCGAATATTCATGGGCGATGGTTATCGTTTACCATCAGTCGAACCACCAGTTGCCCGCTATGACATTAAAATAAAGCAAACATAACCTTTTTATAGGTTTTTATAGCTGCGGCCCGCGGTTTCACCCGCGTACCTAAATGTTATTCCATTTGTCCAGCTGCCTACGTACCAAATTTAATTTCAATCGGTTCAGTAGTTTTTGCGTGAAAGAGCAACAAACACACACAGAAATCCTTACAAACTTTCGCATTTATAATATTAGTAGGAGTAGGATGTTTGGTACATATAAGATTATGTTTGCTACCGTCAGATTGCTTATTGAATTGTTTATGGTTTGGTAAAATTTTAAATTTAAGGTTACGTTCAAAGTTTTTTGACAGTTCGGATTAAACTTGCCAGATAGATAATTAATGAATGGTGTTTACAATCTTACGATGTATATATGATTATTTGATAAAACCTTACAAAGTTCAAGATAACAAACCTTCATGCTATGATGTTGAGACCGTCGTAGCGAATTCGACGCAGGTTGCCGCGGTTTCGGCGGCGCGGAGGTGGACGGCACCCGCGGCACGGCGCCCAGGCACGCGCCGCCGCATTTCGAACCGCCGCACAGCTTGGTTGAGCACGAGCCGCTCACATTGTTCCCGCTGTTCGAGGACACGGAAGACACACCTAAAATTCATAAATCAATAGTTTATCAATTCAGCCAAAGACAATAAAGCGTGTATTTGCAAAACAAATGCTCTATTCGTCTTGTTTGTAGAATCTATCGGATTCATTACATAGGCTATTCTAAACGCAATTTCGGTGCGAGATTTGTCGTTGTCTGTCAAAGGCCAAATTCCATACCAAATAACCAAAAACGTACTTTTCTTTGAGCTTTTTTACTCGTTTACTAGCAGAAGTTTAAAAAAAAAAATCTGCGACAATTATGCCTAATATAAACCTATGTGGTTTGGTTTGGTGATGTCTAATATAGACCGCCTCCTTGGTTCAGTGGTTAAGGCGTGAGCGTAGAACCGAGGGGTCCTGGGTTTAAAGGAGACGCTCAAAAAAAAAAATGTCTCGTTCTGGCAAGACACAGAAGGCTGATCACTTACTTGCCCATAAAGACAATCGATCAGTGAAACAGATGAATATTGCCTGCCCCATACTCCACTAGGGGACACGGGACTACACTTTGAAGTGCTTCTTCGCGTTCTCAATGCGTTCTCAATGTTTTCTATAGAGAAATGGAAATTACATATTATATGTATTTACCCGAGAGGGAAGATTCGCCGCTCGTGACTGAGTAGAGCGAAGCCGAAGCGGGAACAGAGCGTGCTCCAACCGAGTACGAGGAGATGGATCCAGGCACTCCCCATGCTCTGCTACTGCCACTTGATATCTAGATGAAAAATACAAACAACCAATAAAAAAGTAATTGGATTTCATCACCACCTTCTTACTTGAAAACATAATTTAAAATATTTTCTAAAGATTCCTTTTTGTCATAACCCGGGATAGATAAAAAGATATCGTTATAACACGGAAATATTTGAGCATATTTTTAAAGTAAACATTCCCCTAAGGAATTATGCTCTTAAGGAAAATGAAAACTTAGGTCATCTTTATAAATTTTCAATTAGGTATATGAAGCTTTCGGTAATAAGACCCCATGACCTGATTTTACTTTGATGCGTTGTCTATTTTACCTTAAATGCACCTGTCTCCAAGTGACCATTAAAAATAAGAAGTATAAAATAAGAAATATATCTTTATGTTTTATACAAATCTTGTGCCGTTAAGTAATTTTGACCCACGCTCTTCACTTCTGGGGAAATCAAAGAAAACCAATTACTTTTCGATTCGTTCAACAACGAAAACATTTTGTGTATTACCATGGAATTTTCTTTATTAGAGTTGATCAGAGTAGGGGTTTCTGTGTGTTTTTTATGGTAGCATCATATTATCACAATTAAATTTAATGGGAATCGCATTCGACAGTTTGCATTAAATAAACAATTTAATAATGAACGACTGCCTACTCATGCCCGTCATCAGGCCCCGTGCCTGCCGCAACCTCAGGATTTTGTCATGAGTTGTGCGTAACACAATGCAGATTTAGGGATGTTATATTACAAACCTGCCAACTCTTGCTAGTCACCAGGCGCGGTGCCTGCCGCAGCCTCAGAATTTTCGCCCGGCAGATGACGCAACGTAAGGGCAGCAATCTTTGGCTGACTGCCATCTGGATGGTCTTGACGAAACACCGCCGGCACACAACACGGTGCCCGCAGGGCGAGGTCTGCATTGTTGCTTTTGCGTTGACACATATTACACACTGGAAAGAATTATTACAATATTTTGATAAATACTTAATTGTCATCCATAAACTTATCTTGATAGCGATAATTATTGTGCGCTTCGACGACGCTTCTGCACGCATTGGGCCAACTTACACCGAGAAATAGTAGTATGTACTATAAATTGTATTTCGTACGGTGAGAGGGGAGCCGGAGGCCCGCATCGTTTTCCTTATCCTACCTAGTCCTTTTCTTTATTCTTGTCGTGACTTTTGTTATTTCTTTGGCAAAAAGTAATCAGCATATGTTCATGAACGGTGATAATCGCTTACCATCAGGCGAACTACAAGCTCGGTTGCCTGCTTTAACTTTTAAAAAAGTTAACATTATAATGTAATAAAAGTGTTCAAAACGACTTACTTCTTCTTCAGGGGAAGTGGCAAGCTCAGGCTCATTTTCTTCAAGCTTGTTGAGCAACTTATCC
This sequence comes from Zerene cesonia, assembly GCF_012273895.1. Taxonomy (NCBI): domain Eukaryota; kingdom Metazoa; phylum Arthropoda; class Insecta; order Lepidoptera; family Pieridae; genus Zerene; species Zerene cesonia. The sequence goes on along the minus strand of NC_052106.1, from coordinate 6,151,839 downwards.
TGTAACAATTAAAAAGGTCTACATTTGAAAATATAAATAGCAATTTATTTTATTTACTATACAAATCGCGATGTTAAGACGCAATATTCTTAGAAAATAATAGGGAGAGTGATTATGACTTGGACGCAGTAACAACTGAGAGTGCTCAAATGAAAACTGCCTAATTATAAAAAACATTTTCATCTAACAGAACATTAAAGGTGAGTCTCTTGCTTGTTCATAAAAATCAATCGCTAAAACGGACATCTAAAGATCGCAACTCCAATTAAAATCCAATTTACTATTATATTTAATGGCAACTCTAAAATACTTGAACTCAATGTACCTATTCGTTCTTAAGCATGTTAACTACCATTGTTTTACCACTTAGAGGCTGTGACCGATGTAATCATTTAAGTTATTGCCTTGAACCTTAATATCAACTATCGGAATAAGTGGGTCAGGCGAAATAATTGTAGTAAAGGTGAATTATATGAATCATAAATTTAGGTTAGGTTTATTTGATTCTTGGAATAATATGGTTTGGCGTTAATAATCATTTTGTAATATAAGTATTAATATATTTTGATACAATTAAATTTAATGCTTTGGAATTGTAATTTTGATTAACTTATTTTTATTTAAGACATTTATTGATATAAATGATTCAAGAAACATTTTTTTCTTATTACCTATGCATTGATTTTAATTAAGACATCAAATAAAGTTAACCGAAAAACAATTAACATAAGTTTTCATTGAGTTCCTTAGTAATTTATTGCTTAAATCTTTTAAAGCAGATTGCACGTTTCATTTATTCCATACTCAGATAAATTACGGACCATTTTAGAATACAACATTAAGTGCATGTAAACATTATGTAAATATCATTGCGTGGTTTATTCAATCATCTACTTACTGTTATTGCAAAGGACATTTGGATAAAACAGCTATAAAAACGTAACAAATATTATTACAAAACAGATATTGTTTCCGCAATTCTGTCTGATGGCGGTCGCAACTCTCAATCAATTCGACAGAGCCCAATTTCGACCAACCTTTACCTTTATCGCTAAGAAAAAATTTATAAGAACAATTGCATAATTTTCTATTGTGACGTTAAGTTAGCAGTTTGTAGGGTATCGCTGCGGCGATAGCATATTTTCATAGTGTCTGCGTATACTTAGAGTAGCACATTTTTTCTTCCCGTAAATTTTGTATGCCATTTAAGTTGAGCTCGGTCGGTTAATCGAAATGCTCTATAAAAGTTTTTAACGAGTGCCGAAGCATTGTGTGGTGTCCATTGTGTGAAAATTCTGCGGGTTCGTTAAAGAAAATGCAAACGTTTGCCTCGTGTTCTCTTTCCAGTTTCCCGCTAAATTTATATATCGAACAGTAAATGTCACTGCCAATATGTTGATGAATAACTCTGTGTGTAAACTCATGTCTGTATTTATTGGTAAGTAGTTTTATTTAAAGTAAATATCAACCTTATAGGAAGCCCGTGCCTCAGCAGTGTTTTATAATGTACTTACTAGGTTCATGCCCGCGTCTTTGGCCGCGTAGGGAAAAGAAATAATTCTTGCCTTGGGGTTTTACCGGCACAGTTGCTATTCCAGTGTGATTTCCGGATTTCCTTTCACGGGTCTCAAACTATGTTCTAACAAAATCTAATCGAAAGCGGTTCTATAGTTTAGGCGTGAAGAAACAGAGGGACAGAGTTACTTTCAAAATGAGGTTATTGGTAGGCATTCACGCGAGTATTATACATTAAGAAATTAAAGACTCTTTAACGGATTTTAAACGCGATTTATACCACGCTCGCTGTAGTGTTCGAAATGTCGGGTTAATAATATCAAGAATAAATCGCGTTTAAAATCCGTATAAAAGTCTTTAATTTCTAAATATTAGTAGGGATTCTTTGAATATATGTTGATTATTTTGCTGATATGATAGGAATCTTGTTATGAAGATAGCATTTTAGCAAAAAATTAATGAAATTGGAAGAACACTTCGTCAAGAGCTGCATAGATTTGGCTTTATATCTCGCACGTATTGTCTTACCTTTAGGAAAGTGCTTGAAAGTCATACGAACTACATATTGCTGATAATAAGTGACGTCATAGAAATACGTCGTATTATATAAAAAATATACTAATATAATATAATATATGTATACCAATATAATAATATAAACGCAGAGTTTTTTATTTAAACGCACCAGTTTCTGGTACTAAAAAAAATTCTTTCTATGGGCTATTTACAGGCTACATACGTAAAAAAATATATATATGTAATAAAATTTATTTTAAGCAGAAATAAATACACTTTAGGCATTGAGTTACACAAATTATGTATGCAGGTGAATTAAGCTTTATGGTTTAATTTTTAAACAATGATCCATGTACCAGGTTAAACCTGTGTTACAAAGGATATTCGACTGTCCATATATTGAGACACATTTGTACCACGACCGAAGCTGGAGTGGACTGCGAGTACTATATAATATGAAGGTACATATTATTTTCTAAAGTGTTCATGTGATAACCTCCAAATTGATTTTATTAAATAGAATAAAATTCTATTTCAATAAATAAATAAATTGAATGGGTGATAAAGCGAACGATAATAATTTACGGGTATTTGCCAATGGGAATGTACTATTGTTTATTGAAATATAATAAATTTATATTTTAAGGTTCTTGATCGGAAACTGTCATTTTTTGGTTTCTGAATGTATTATTGTATAACAAATCATTTAAATTATAATTTTTTTATCCGATAATAATAGTTAACCTAATTAATTATGCGGTCAACGGCAGGCAAAGTGACATCAAAAGCAGTACAGCTATTTCGGGGATTAGTATGAACGAACAGAAAGATCTGACATATAGGCAGACAATAATAAGCAGTAATAATTACCCTCCAAAGTCCAAACAATGTCGCATCTGAATCTCATTTAGAATCGAATCGAATAGATAAAAAAAAAAATAATTATAAAAAAAAGTCTAGAATTATTCTCATGGCGAAACATGGTAATAATATTGCTAGATTGAATATTTTCTTAGATAATAATTCATTGGGAATTTAATTAGATATCGTGTAATCGGTAATTATATAGAAGTATTGTCATTTATTGAAATGTAAAACGTTTATTGCGCTTAAACGGTAATGACTACTTTGTTATAAAATAATCATTATTGAATATTGCAATACAATTATGAGTTCTCCGTAAGAACAAAGTATTATGCAAAGACAAAACTATTACCGAAAGCAAAGATAGTACCTACCTATCATTTTATTCCTTTAAAATTGGTACTATGTTTAAGAAAACTTAATAGGCATTATGCAGTTTTATGTTTTCTTATAAATCATAGAATAAACAAAATGAAGCCGTCACGGAACGCCTGGCAGATGTAACCACGCCAGAAATCGGTTTTACGTGCGGTTATAGACGTTTCGCATCAAAGAAAGACATATCATAAACGTAAAATGCAAAATTGTTACGAGACACTATGTACGCAATGTAGATTATTAACGAATAATTAAATATATCGGATCGACGAGAGTAATATAGGAAAGGAACGGAAGGGTAAGGAAAAGGGTATGGGGCTTCGGCTCCCCCACTCACCGAAAGAAACACAGCTGTATGCTATTTCACGCCGGTCTTCTGTGGGGTGTGGTACTTCCCCGGTGCAACCTGGCCCAATTCGTACCGAAGCATGCTCGACTACCACAATAAAATACATATTTCCTTATTGACAGTTATCGATTAAATTTACCCGCTATGTATTGCGTATTATAAGTAAAGTGGCCGATTTTTCATCCCCCAATGATTCATCATAAACTTCCTTTTGGTACAATGTAGATTTGTTGACTTAATGGTTCAATATGATACGTGGGTATAATATCGGTGAATACAGTATCTATTGTGAGTTATACAAAGAGATGGTCGAATTTCAACAAAATATCAGTATGACGAGAAAAAAGGAATGGAGAGTGTTTCTGTATTTTAAGACATATTGAGTTCACAGGGGCTCATAATACCGTCCAATGTGGTTTGATCGCTATATAAATGAATCTTTCATTTCAAAAACATACTATTCCTTATTTAAATATTTACGAGCGGCCAGGAGAATTTCTATATTCCGTATATATATATATATATATATATATATATATATATATATATATATATATATATATATATATAGTATAGAATCTTCAAAGCTGTGGTTTTTAACAAGCTGCCTGACTAATGAAAAACTCATTAGAAAATTAAAAAAATATATATATTCAATTAATGATTTTATAAATCCACGTGTGTAAGCCCATAAAGTAAAAGTGTGTAAACTGATTATCGATCAACAATTGTATTGTTAGTTCAATAGTAAGGTCGAGATCAAATAGGCTTTATTGTAACCTTAACATGCAATGGTAGTCGAGCGTAATCTGATATCTATCGCGCGTGGCTTTGAATATATTTACTCATTCTACTTAGTACTCATGTTTATAAAAATGTTAGCGAGAATTGACATTTCATTTTATATGAGACATGAAAGAAAAAAATCCGTTGTTTTATTGTTACCACAGAAAATTATCAATTTAATTTTTTGTCGCATATTTTAAAAGAATATAAGTTAAAACTAGTTATGAAGTGATGATGTCATACATACGGTGGTTTAAAAGTTGGCCTCCTTTTTTAACTCTTGGCATTTGCAGTAATGTCATTTTTGTGACTTTTTCGAGATAATGTTTTCCGATTTAGATCTCATCATCGTGTCGTGAAACAATGATAACAATCCATAACATAACTATATACATATAATATATATAGTGTAATATATATAGTGTAAAATAATACAACTTAAAAATGTTAAGGACAAACGAAAATACTTGTAATTTATAATATTTACGAAGATTGACTTGGCTTTTTTATGACGTAATGACGCGCCAAATGTGACGCTTAGAATATTTTACAATGAGATGGTTTTTTAAACTCAAAATTATTTTGAAAAAGCAAAGATTTTGAGTAGTGTGGCTTTTGATCTAGTTTTGATTAAAATGCTGTCCAAACGACCTCCTTGTAAAAACCTGGTTGAAAAAGAAAAAATTAAATAGCATATAGGCGAGAAAGGTCATTCACATTCTAAATTCAAAACTTTGCAACGACCATCCAATATTTAAAAAAACGCAGTTACGTTTGTAACCACAGTTATTACGAAGAATTGCAAGTAAAGCGAAAAATATTTTTATGATTTCAGGCGCAGTGCAGGTATGTTTCATGCCAGCGCCCATTGGGGATTGCACAGACTGCTGTCCGAGAAATGACCGCAATGACATAAAATACAGGCTTTTTACAAGGTATGCACATTTTTTTTTATATAGTATGGATAGCGATGAATATCTTTTACAGTTTATGTGTTTTACAGTTTTTGTATGTCATGGTTTATTCACCATTATATTATTAAATTCTGAAATTGATGAAAAAATTGTTTATGGATCGCCTTATTAAACCTTTAGAACTATCATTACAATTTTAATTGTAAAGATGGATATTTATAAAAGAGGTCAGAATATTTTGAAAATTTTCGAGAATGCCCAAATAAATTCGTAAATAGATTCAGAGTGATGGTTCCAAATGATATCGCAATCAGTACTGTTTATTCCGCAAAGTCATGTGAAGGACGCTGGATCATTCATCATAATAACTCCAAGCCTTCGCTACACATAACGTGCTTTCGTATTCAATTTGTATTGTGATTTATACAGAGGTTACGTTATATGTCAATAGAAGTATGTGTGAAATTAAATCATACATAAAATAATGTTTTTTTTTTTACAATGAAACCAACTTGTAATTGTCAGAACTACATAAAATTTAAATGCGACCGCATGCCAGGCAACAGCTTGCAAATAAAAAAAAAAAAATGAAAATTTAGTTTGGTTCAATTGGATTAGTATTTGGAGCAAACTTCTATTATTAAAAATTACTCCACTTAATGTATCTTTTATTATGTATCTTGTTTTAACTAAACATCGAAGGTAACAAAGATCACAAGTATTGTAAGCAGTTGTATAATAAATATTGCTATGTCTCGGCAAATTTTAAACATAAAAAAATATTATTATTGCGCCATTTTTACGTTACTTCTAAAGCAGTATTTTTTTATTTAATGATGTCCTTTCATACGTATCGGTACTTATACTTATAATTCTGTGGTACCGGTAAATATGACAATAATCTTTATATTGTTTTTTTGCTCGTATATTGTATTTCATGTTAAATTGTAACATGTAACTATGATTTAACTTTACAATATTTTTCAGGCCTTATTTGCACTCACCAGAATTGATCAAAGTAAACGATAGGAATTCACTATTACGTTCAAGATATAACGCAAGCTATCCCACAGTCATTTACTTATTTGGCTTTTCCGAAGCTCCCACTGGTGTCAGCACGGTGACTCTAAAAAATGGTATGTAATTTTTTTAAGTGTACAACATATTTTTAGTATAGGTTGTAACACATTTTTAGTATAGGTTTTTTTTTACTAACGAAAATAAAAAAATACAGACAAAAAAATAATAAGAAATTTTGTATAAGTTAGTTAAAACCTTATGTATTTTGTTGCAAAAAAAAACTTATAAGTTTTATCAATAAATAAGCTTGACCTTTAGTTTCGATTAAATTGATCTTCAGAAACTTTGAGAATACTTCACAAACAAATGTCTTGAAATCTAGGTGTATCTAAAAAAAATATTTGCAAACTGGAAAAGAAATATAAATAAAATGGATTATTCAAAATATAAATAGAAAAAAGTGAAATAAAACGTCACATCGCCTGCAACGGCTCGTGGTAATGACGTCATCACTTCCGACACAATTTTTATGTGACATTTTCTGCATGCGTTTTTATGTTGACAGGAACTTGAATACAATGACAGTACATTTTATAGGATGTTTTACATTTCAATATTATGTAGTTTTTTTTTATTTTTAATCCCTAGTAACAAGTCAGTAATAAAAAAACACAACGAAAATTTAATGAAAATTGCTTTCACTTCTCAAATACTACCACTACTGTACTGGATACTTCTTCTTACTTTAAAATTTTTTGAATCCTTAATCTCAAAGTTTATTCTATCATAAGAGATTAAGAACCTATTCGGATCGCAATAAATTTTTAAAAATGCTATAGCATGGAAACATTATTTTCTTTTTAGCATTTTTGAGCACTGGCAATTACAACTTTATAAGCGTGGACTGGTCCCGTCTTATCGCATTTCCTTGGTAAGTTTAATAGTCTTTTAGTCTCGCTATTTGTTATAAGATTATGACTCAAACATAAACTCAAACATTTGTATTATAATATATCTAATGTACTAATAATATTTATGCCAATGTAACCACAGGAATGTCACGTATTCAATACGTTTCCCGAATCCCAATACTTTTGTTCATAACGAATGCTTGCCAATCTTTTGCGAACCTTATATTATGAAAGTTCTATGAAATTATACGCTTATCTAAATAGTTTTCTAGCTCGAGCGAATTGAATTTTATTCATATGCATATATATTTATCAATAGGGTGTATTTTCAGGTACATTTCGGCAGTTGAAAATACAAGGTATATGGCAACGAGGCTCGCTGATTTCGTCCAGTATCTAGACTCACACGGTACTCCTACTAGCTCTATACACATTATAGGATTCTCTTTAGGCGCTGAAGCAGCTGGATTTACGGGTAAAGAATTGAAGCAAAGGGGCTTAACGCTGGGAAGGATTACTGGTACGTATAATATCATTGGTAAAGGTAATTGGAGATTTTATCCATAAGTGGATAGACTCCATTTTAATTTTAAGCACTCATTCTTCTGCTGAAACATTATTGAATAGTTGTTTGGAAACCAGAGTTTTGCAGTTCGTTTAAAGCAACCTGTGAGCTTTATGAAATAATGTAAAGAGCTAAGTTAATAAATGCGTTATAATTGTTTACAAGCATTTATCACTTCATTATTTATTTTTAAATTAGCTGGACCCCTTCATATTAACATTGCATTGAGTTATATTGTGATGTTATGTTAGTTACCACCCTTAATTTTTTTATCAGTCAAAAATTTTTAAAACACGTTTTTATGTATCCAGGCTTAGACCCAGCTTTCCCCGGCTATAGTTTATATGACAGTGAAGGGCATCTCACAAAGGATGATGCTACATTCGTAGATGTGATTCACACGAACCCGGGTGTCTTCGGTTTCCCACAAGCGATCGGTCATGTGGATTTCTATCCTAATCCTGGGGAATGGATTCAACCGGGGTGCTGGTTTGACGAACTTATTCGGAACCGACAGGTCAATTTTGTTTGTAAGTTTTATTTTTATTATGATAAATACGATAAACTTATGGTCTATAAGTCTGAATCTTTATTTACAATGTCTGTGTACTTCCAATATTGAATCTTAAATGCATGCAATTATCCTATGATAATAATTAATTATTGAACGAAACTGTGAAATATTGCAAAAATTTTCCTAACAAGGAATTGAAGTATTTAATAATTAAGAGTGACGTTACTTATACTTTCAATGATATGAAAAACAATTGTATATTTCATTCATAAACATTATGTCAAATATTTTAAAATAACAAAAATGATTCTAAATAGTCAGCGTTTTTAACCTCGTCTCTAATGAATACATTATTGCAACTCTTCAAAACAAGAGCTGTTACATAATGCAAAGGCACTGCGACAACCCTAATAATACTTTTTTTATCTGGCTGTGTCCCAAATTAAGTAGAACCCGAGCTTTAAGGGTTATCAAAAGACGTAAAAAATGTACAAAGCGTTGGCCTTCATTGTCGGAACGGAACAATGAATTTGCGACCCTTTCGGGAGCGATCGATGTTGTGACGTCACGCGGATGCTGCAGAGGGTTGGGGGTAATTATTACGACCGCGGTTACACTGAACGTTATTATGAGATTGCGGTGCGCTTTCATTGTTTTTTTATTTATTAGTAATTACGTTAATTAGCTCATTCAGTACCGATGTTTTACTGCAGTTTACAGTAGGTATGATTGTTTTATTAGGTTTAAATGTGAGTATGCAGTATTCATAGTTTTCAAAAAGCACTCGTATACGAATAATGCTACGTCGGTTTTTAACAAATTTATTGCAAAATAGCCTCTATATATTTCATGTTTATTCCATAATCAACAATATAATATAACATCATCTTTGAAGCCAGAAACAAAACAATGTTTCTGTTACAGAAATAACATACACACAAAAGCATCTTCTTTAATGCCATACTTGAGTCAATTAGAATTCAGCCAATTACCTGATACTACCTTGGTGTGAACAATTTGATTTAACGCGAACCTAATTTCGAAAGGTGAAGGCTTGAACAAGAAATTGGTTTCATTAGCTCCTCGCTGAAGTGGAGAGCGCGAGAACACCTATATGGCATTAATATAGGGTTGTCAACGAATTTTTATAATAAAATGTTTTACGCTGAATAAACATATTTGTATAGTCATAATTTTGTAAACAGGTAAAACAAACAAACGGTATTGTTTAATAAGAATCAGATTTTTCAAATGACGAGACATTCACAATAATAAAGTAGGTAATAATTAATTTACTTGTATTTTTTTATTAGTTATTAATTTGAACGTAACGAGAATTTAAAAATAAAGTTAATTTCGCACGGTAGTAGCAACTTACACTAGCATGACTTTAATATTATCCATTTGATCAAATGAATTCTTAAGTCAGCAATTTGAAAATGTTAACAAATAAAAGTTTCATGGGGTAACCCCCGTACTGCTACAGGCGCGATCCTGTCGTATCCGATTTCTATCTAAACAGATGAGTTGAAGCAATTTAGCTATCTTTGATTTAAATTGTTTATAATACTACTTATTACTGGAAACGGTATTATGGTAGCTGCTCTTTTACTTGTAAAAACTATTTTTGTACGAATTCAAACGTTCCGACGAATAAATTATATCAAATAATATAATTTTATTCAATTCTCGTCGAAAGGTTACTTCTCTTCGCCCACGCCGGCGTTGCATATAAGACTAGGGAAGCGTGTTTCATACTGATTATCATATTTTCAGCTTAGCAGGAATTAAAATATTAAAACTAGGTACGTGAGAAGAGCTAATGCACTAATAAATCTGCTAGAGTAACAGTTGGATGCTCTCGTAAACTTTATATAATATAATTTAGCTGTTTTTTAGTCGTTGAGTTTTATTATAATAATGTGAATATAAAACTATAATACTTATTTATAATTTTTTGTATACATGTTTTTACGATACATTTTACGCATATTCAAATAATTTATGTTTCCGTTGTTGGCTTTACACTCGACATATTATATATTTAGAAATTGAAAGCTTTTAAATAGTTTTTAATTTCTAAGTGTATCATACTCGCGAAAAATCACAAGAAAATACTAGATATATATATATCTCATTAATAAATCGAAGTATGTATTCCATTAAGCCCATAAGTAACATTTTTGAAATAAATATTAGTGCGTGTGTGTATTTATTTTATTTAGAAGTGATTTGATTTTGATCCTGTCATAACAAGACGTTTTAATAGCGGTTAGTTATTATTAGTAATATATTTAATTGAGTTTTTTATTCAGGATCATTCGTTGTATTTACAGTTAAACCAAAGCGTATATTGAATGCAAAACATTTAAAGAACAAAGCGAAGATACAGAAATGAGTTTCATGTAACTATGTTCTTTAATTTGCACCCAAGTATCGACTACAAAGGCTGTGGAAAGTATTTGAAGCACTATACATATAACTTTAAATACATATTACTGAATATTCTTAACAGGTTTACTTTAATCCTTGCCAAAAAACAAACGCCAGGATCCAATAACACCCAGAAGCGGGCCTCTATTACGTCACGTGTTTGGACGTGAAATGCAGGTCCCCTTAGTTGGCCCGTTTCCAAAAATTGATCGTCCAAATGTCAATATCGTATTGGGTTATCGGGACTGATAAAGTAGGGCTTTTACTCGTAGCGGGTTTGTTTTGCTCCCGTGGGGTTAGAGGCGGAAATTGAAGACCTTTTGCTGTGTTTTGGTAGATTTTGATGATAAAATCATTTTCAAATGACACTTATATCGGTTCTAAGAATGTTAGGTACGTGAGCCTGAAAGGTCAGAACATATGAATTTAGATATTTCTTGCAGTAGACAAATTGTTGATAATAAGCAGCTGTATGCACAACTTCTGTTTCATTTCGTATTTTAAAATGTATTCAATTGAGTTAGCACACTTAATAGAACTATCTATTACCAACTATATCAAATGCTATTTCTAGTATGTTTTTTTAAAACTATCCAATGCAATGCTTCCCGTATTTCCGCTTCGATACATGCGGGAAATAGGTTAGTTTCAGAGATAAAGTAGTTTAGGACTGTTTTATTTACACCGAATACAGACGTATTATGGTCCGAGCTCTTGTAAACTTGTTATACTTTTAAGATAACTTCCACTTGGTTTTCTGTCTCGAAATTTGGAAGTACAAAAATACCTAGTTACAGTAAAAATAAAGTTATATCATGTAGATAATATTATTGTTGCTTTTTTATATAATATTGGCAATTTAGATTGTTGTTCGCAATGGTAAGTGATCATCACCGCCCATGAACATTTGCGGAGGGCCGCTGCAAATCCGGTGACCGCTTTTAAGGTGTAAAGGATAAGAAAAGGATTGACGACTGGTATAAAGGAATAGACTGGTAAGGACGGAGGATAAAGATACGGGCTTCCGGTATCCTTTTATAATATCAAATATTTAACATTTTATAAAAATCAATGGTTTGACATAGTTCGACGACGTAGCGTTTCTATTCATTGAGGAAATTATTTCGAGATTCTTACAAGCCACACGAACAAAACAATAAAACAAAATTGTTTTGCCTTTAATCTACTTCTCATATGAGCAATACTGATAAGTAATGGCTTCGTTGCTTCGAATTTACCGTAATAATACGTTAGCCAATAAAAATACCATCAAATTCCCCAGATGGTTGCAGCCACAACCGTGCGTGGCGGCTTTTCGCCGAGTCATTACGCAACCCCTGGGGATTCCCCGCCACCGCGTGTAGCGAGTGGAGGAATGCCTCCTCCTCTTGCGGTTTCTCTATCGACGGGTATTTGGGATATCAGGCGCAACCATCGTGAGTCCCTGTTCTTATATGTATTAAGATTGTATTGTTAATGTTGGTATTTATTTTGCGGTTAGCGTGGTTACAAAGAGTTTCAAAGGTAGATTTGTATGATGGCTTTGACTTGAAATGTTAATTGCATTTGCTGTGTTACTTGCAATATATTGTGATCTTTTAGAATCACTTGCAATATAATAGGTACTTTGTTCTTATGTGTTCTTACAAATTATAATATCACGAATCGGGAGAAACATCATCTCCATAGTTTTTCATTATTTCCATTAACACCAACGTTAGCTCTACGAGGATTAATAAGCAAAAGTTCACTGTTCTATATTACCACATAACGTTGATTGCTCATACTGATTGCATTTGTAGACAGACCCATAACACTGGCTAGGTCAATATTTGCGGGCGTTTTACGAGCACGCATAAAGCACGTACGGATCATGAATTCACTTGTCTCGATAATAAAACTAACTTGGGGTTGCAATGAAATGTTTAGATGTGTTAGGTACACAGTTATAAAGGATTTTTTACTTCTGCGTGAGTTGAAAATTTTCTCCTGTAGAATAATTATACATTTATACTTTTGCAAACGCTTTTAAATGTTCTCTTATAATTGTTGTAACCAGCAGTAAAACGCTTTCGGCTTTCGAAATATTGAGCTAAATTATTATGGGCATTGTTATTTAAAACCATTGTACAGTGCTTTATTTAAAATGTTTCATAGTTGTACGCTTAATGAATTTCAGTTCTTTATTTTGTTTTTTTAGGTCTTTTGGAAAACTGTATCTAGAGACAAATACGCGTCCACCTTTTGCAAGAAATGGCCCTTGATATTGTGGAACATTCAAGAGTTAATTGTAGAAATGCTTTGAAAATTTGGGTACCACTAATTCAAGATGGTGTGTTTAAAGGGCTTTGTACTTGACTGTAAGAGAACTTCCAAATTATTGTGTAGCGAGTGGTGAAAACTAGTTTCAATTGTGTAGAAGTAGTCAAAACTTAAATGTCACGTACGTATCAGTTGTATTGAAGTAATATAAAAGAAAAATATATAGCGTGTAAGATAAGAATGCTGCTTAAAACGGTGAAGGAAAACATCGTGAGGAAACCGGCATGTCCAAGAATCAAAAGTTCGACGACATGAGACATCTGCCAACCCACACTTGGCCAGCGTGGTGGATTGTGGCCTGAAACCTCATAGGAGGCCTGTGTCCCAGCAGTGGGAACGTGGATGGGATGATGATGATGAAGATAAGAATGGACTGGTTAATTGGTATTTACCATTATTTAGGATTATCGTTGCCTGCATTTTGTGAATTAGGCTGCAGTTTCATCGATAACATAGGCTAATCTGTTTGCTACAGCAATGTTATGGGAATAGTCATTAGCGCTAGTGTAAATGAAAGAAACTATTTAATAAAAAAATCATTTATTGATTTCGTTTTTTTTTCATTTACAATTTTTCCTTTTCCTCTTTTTTTAAACATCACATTAATAACAACGACTATAGCATAATTAAAAGATGAATCGGAAAAATACTAATATATGATAATATAAGAGAGCTGAGATAATTTAATCTCAGCTCCTTTAAATCTAATAAATAGGGTTATAAAATTTGGTGATAACAATCTTCTACATGGGGATACGTTTTTTTATACAGGAAGTGCGTTTTAGAAGCCACTTTTCCGCTTGCTATTTCTGCACATATTGCATCTTCGTACCACGACATAGCTTGGTTTACATTGTGAGTCAGGTGGGTCATAGCATCATCCATCAATTCTTTTTCAATATCATTCATATTGCATGGTAAATCAAACTTCTCAATGATGCCTTCGTGATTTATTAGCACGTCAATGGACATAAAACTGTAGGAAAACGTTTTATTTTAAAGACATTTATTGTTTAAAATCCTATTAAATTTTTAAATCTGTGATGGTGATAGAAGAAAATTATTTTATAGGCGAAGCAGCGGTTTCAAGCAATTCTTGTTTCTTGAAATTTCAAAAATTTCAAGCAATTCAAAGGTAAAAATTTTATAACAGTAAGCATGTTTCTTGGGGTGCGATTGAGAAGTGAAATTCATACCGTATTCATTTTACCGAAATTGAATAAAACTTATTAATATTTGTGGATATCTACATGTGGATAAAGTTTGTGACTTAAAAGAAAAAAAATAATAGGACATTTATTACTGTCATCATATGTCTATCATGTCACATGTCTGAAATTTCAATATCTAATTAAAAATATACCAAGTACATGCTTTAATAATCAACTATAAATAAAACACCACACAAACGCATACAAATAAATTTAATTCAAAACCAACAATAACACACAGAAATTTAGACAGACAGGCACAGGAGCTCAAATATTCGCATAGGCACAATCATCAAAACGCTGGTAGTCTCTACGTTTGAAAAATTGGGTCTGGCATGTGTCCAGACGGCCAGACGAACTGCAATACTTGCAATACCAGTCGTCTACGATGGCTTGCTTCTGACACAGTTCGTTCAATGCTAAATTCAGTAAAGTCACTTCCATGTCAGACATTGGCGGCAATCCGAGACTCTTCAAGATCCCTGTTTCAACTATCTCCACAGTATTAGCGATAAATCTGGAGATAAACAATCTTCTGTTACTGATATCACTGAGTTGGCAAGCACTGCGCGATATATTTTAATGTCATTTAGTTAAAACGCTGAGATTATTCAGTAAGTTTCGTCGCTATGATTTTGGTAACTGCTACCGTAATTTATTTTGCAAACGCGAAATTAATTACATTAAATTAATTAGGTAATAATGTAGTCTTGTAAAATAAACCTACATGAATATCGATAAGTACCGATAAGATAAGTGTGATAACTTTTATTAGAAGAACTTTTGAATACGATTAACAAAGAATGCGTAAGTAAAAGTTATTAGACCCTTACATCATAATTAATCATGTATGGAGACTTTTTTAATTATATACCTGGCTGGCGAAATCACTTGTCTGGCATCGGTTTCTACGAAACCCGAAACCCTTGGTACGTCTTTGCTCAGCAATGCCCAGGCTACTTTAGTCACTAGACCAGCTAGCGCATGAGCTTCACTTAATTCGGCAGCTTTCAGACATTCCCCGTCGCATCTAGCAACTGCAGCTGGGGCATCGCGTACAGTTTCCGTCATCATTAAAGCGTTTTGCTGAAAGTAGCAGCTTGTGAGAGTACATTAGTGTTAATGTGCAAATCTTTGAAACTGTTTGCAACACAACATGTTTAATGAACGAAAATCAGAGGAAAAAATGGAAGATTACATTTTCAGAGGAATCCGATAGTACAGGTCTAATAGGTCAGATGATCTAATGTACCTCAGCATAAAACGAGATAGCTTTACGGGCATACACGATATAATTTACTAAATTGTTTAATGTTACTTGCTTCTGTATTTTAATGAAAAGTCAACATGATGAAAGTTAATATTAATATGGGCTACTAAAAATATAGCTACCTTAGTAAAATCGAAATATTCAACTGCCTTCGAGAACAAAGGCACCAAGGCGTGACCTTCAGTGCCGCCAACGCAAGGCACTCTTATGTAATATGGCTCTAAAGAGAGAGCACGAGCTGCGAGGGTTGTGGCCCGCATTTCTTGAACCGCCAATGATCCCATGACCTTTCTTGGGTCATACCACCCTGTTTCTTTTAGCGTCTGAAAATTAGGTACCTAGATTTTCAACCTTATTTGAAAGCTGCCGGAATGTTATTTGGCCAATAAGGCGTATTGTTATTTATAACAGAGATTTAAGAAGTTCTTACAAACAAAACATGTAAACTAAGGCAACATTTTTGAATTATAGATATTTAATGTAAAAAAAATAATGAGGTCAAGGTGTGGTGGAAATTATACTGCTGTATAATGTGTATGTTAGAAAACCTCTATAAAAAGTTATGCTAAGAAGTGTCTTTGCATAAGCATAGCACAACATCAACACAATACCTGACCTTTGAAATGTCAAGCAGCTTTTAACCAAGTACTGATTCTCAACATAAAATGGAATCTACAATTTAGATATAATGCAATCTCAATTTACAGTACTGTTGTATAAAGAAAGCAAGTTCTGTAAGCTTATGAAAAAAGATTTCATGTTTTTTTTTATTGTTATCTTTTTTTATTATTCAGGCATAATTTAGTCAGTGACTAAACGTACTACTAAAAATCACTGATAATATTTCATCTATGATATACATCGTCGTTTCAAACCTTTAAAATAAAATAATAATAGGTAATAAATAGATTGTGTAGTTATTATGTTACCTGTGGTAATAGTAATTTTCTTAATAGGCTTCATAAGTAATGCGTAGTTATAATATGGCTTGTTTCCTTCAAAATATATTTTCTATAAGACTTAACTGAATATTTTTAATGTAACTTTTAATCATAAACATT
This sequence comes from Zerene cesonia, assembly GCF_012273895.1. Classification (NCBI taxonomy): domain Eukaryota; kingdom Metazoa; phylum Arthropoda; class Insecta; order Lepidoptera; family Pieridae; genus Zerene; species Zerene cesonia. The sequence continues at coordinate 6,135,210 of NC_052106.1, read as the reverse complement.
ACACAAACAACGTATTTGTTTAATAAGCTCATAAAGAACAATATTAGCTCAGATAAGTTAAGATATCTAATCCAAAGACAACGACCAAAGAGCAATTCAATTAGGTACGATAACATCGAGAGCGGTACGTTTCACACCATTATACTCAATAGGCTGGTATCGCTTCAGATCGAATGCTCACATCCATGGGACAATTAGTTAATTATTAGATTGGGGAATGAAATACAGTGCACGTAGCAAAATTAAGAAAAGCAATAAAACTACATAAGTCAGATAATTGCTTTAGGTTGATGAAATATACTTCAGTTAGGATAAAGAGATTAACGAAGAGTAATGAGTAATCTACATTATGACATTCTGCTTTGACATTAAAAGAAAATACGATAATACAAAAAAATGAATAGAAGAAATGTTCTTTAAGAATACGCTTTAAGGCAAATAATCTTTATACGATTAGGAGTAACAAACATTTCATGGGAAAAATGGAGGGAAAACGTAAAAATTTTCTAAATAAATTTATGACAAAGAAAAATGAATCCGTATCCAAAACATTAATAAATTTTACTAAAGGTGAATAGAAAGCCGAAAGGCATTCCGGATGAAACGTTGCGAGTCACTTGGGACACAAGACTTGAGGCAGTAATAATATTTTTATTCTTCAGTTGTTGTACGTATAGGCTTATATTTCTTGATCATTGATTAATAACAATGTGCAAGTGGATAATAATATAAGTACGTGATAATGCTATATGTTAGTAACATTATCACGTTTTATAATACATATGTGCTTTTACATGTGTTTGTAGTAGTAAAAATAAAATTCATGAGATAATTTCAAAAAGAATAAAAATAAAAGCAAAAAAATTAGGTACTTGATTTAAGAAATAAAGTTGTTTACGTTAAAGGCAAAGACAAGACGCTACAACTTACAATGTCATAAAATTATCTTATGGTATTTCTTGTCAGCTTCTTCAGCGCCCATATTCGTGATCTTAATATCGCTATATTTATTGAAGAAATAACAAGCATTCAGCCCATAAAGTGTTAAATGTTTATGACTTCCCACTATGTTCGTAAAGTTTGACGGTGTCGTCAAAAGTTATTGTGAGAAACGTAACGAAATACATACGTGTAGATCATTATTTATTTATTTATTTATTTATATATTATTATTATTATATATACATATCACCGAAAAATAAATTGACATTGTAAAAAAGACCATGCCGGCACATATACACTATGAGGCGGCCTTATTGCTCAAGAGCAATCTCTTCCAGGCAACCTTTTTGTAAAGGAATATTTAACGTGTACATCATTCAGTCTCGTTCAAAAGTAAAAATTAATCGGTAACTATGAAACAAGCATGAAAGAATATAAATAAAATTAATATCCTTATTGTCTTGTTATAGTTCATATTATATATCATAATACTATGGAAGCAAGCCAGATAAACAATATTTTGTATTCACCCAATCAAAATATTAATTCCGTTCCTATATTCCGTTCCGTTCCTATACCTATTTCAATTGTAAAAGAACCGTGTTTTGTATATAGCTATGTGTTATGCGTATAGATTTTACCTAATAATCTCAGAAGCGTAATAAATAATATACCATTGTAACCAACGGCACCATGCAGTCTATCGGCGTGGCGCACACGATGATAAAAGCTTTTGGGCACTCGTGTGCGATGGCATCCGTATACCGTTTCACCAGCGGAGCGTTGTAACAGAATCTCGTGTCCATTGGCAGGTCTTGACTAACGTTTCCATTCTCCAACATAAGGACTATGTCCGAATTCTATGTAATGATAAAATTGTTATAAGGTTTATTTTCAAACTGAAATTCGTCCGCGTATTGTTTGAAATGCAGTTTATATTACTATTAGTGATAATTATGTCTTAATTATTATTAAATATCGTGATGAAATGTTTTAAAACATGTATATTAATTCCATAATCATTGCACAAACCAAATAACCGTTAAATATAATTGGATAAATCTGTGGAATGTTAAACGCAGAACATAGTAAAAGTATTACACTATATTCCTCCTATAATTTCTGTGGAAGTTGGAATGGTTAAAATGATTTATAGCCATCGTTCAATGAAAACATTAACGGCACCATTACGGGTCAACAGCATTGACTGTTGCCAAGGGTGTGGCGTTGCGTGACAGCCAATGAGAGGTGTTCTTAATCACCCATATATTCTTAGTTGACTACTTATCACGCTATATTTTATACTCGCCTTTAATATGGAGGATTGTACAAATTTAAGAAACTCAAGTGTTTTCTGCGAAGTGGGAAGAGTGAATATAGTTTATGGAGAGATTATTAAAACAAAATAGATATTATGTAACGAGAAAATAGACACGTTTCGCATTTAGTTACTTTGCGTTCGGTATAAAAAAAATCTTTGGAATAATTGTAAAAGAAATGGTAATGATGATGCATAGTATCTTCTAATAGTATATACTAATAGTACCAAATTAATGAACAGTAAAAATTAAATATCGCTTTTACTCTGTGTCAAGGTCCGATTTCACTGCTTATTGTATTACAAATTGAAATTAAAAGGCTTACGTCAAACAAATTTCATCACCCAGATTGTTGGTTTTAAACCAAGCTCTGGCATATTTACAATGATGTCAATAACATTTAGTGTTGAAAAATAAAAAAGGATTTTTCTGAGGGAAATTCACACTTCACAAGCCTCGCTGACAAAAAGTTACAACAAAACTGTAAAACATTTCGCGATGTGTGACAGCGATCTCATGCAATTTTAACCACGAAGTATTTTAGGAAACAATTTCCATTATGCACAACAACGATAACATTTCGAGGGGAGAGAAATTTGGCGTTCAAACGTGGCTTTCTTTGACTCTTTCTCACTAGGTTTATTATAGGTGAGATCCCGGGACCCCCTCATTAACTGCGCCGAAGTAGGCCACCGTGAGGTTTTAGCCAGTAAGAGTCTGGCATAACCTTTGGTACCTAGCCCCGAAGTAGCAAGGTATCCATGAAGGATTTCCTCAAGTTAAAAAGAAAAGAAAAATAAAGGTTTATTAGAGGTATAACGTGTGATAAAAACGTGCTGAAATTCTCCCAATTTTATTCAACATTTAGAGAAAGATACGGCAAATTTTAAATAAAATAAATATGTAATTTGCGTAAAAGGTGGCCCAAATGTCGTATTATAAAACATAATATAAAAGCATAGTTTTCGTGAGTAGATACATGTGTGGAAGTTACTCAGTATTCTGTATTGCAAGTGTCTTTTGAGAGGAAAACGATTCTTTGTCATCTATCCTTTCATACTTAATACATCACACGTGGTTTATTACATCCTTATACTTATTGCGGAGTCATTCCAACACTCATGCGCGAGACTTACCGTCACGTCAGACTTTTGTTGAGGATCCCCACTAGGTCTACAGTTCTAAGCTCTAGACCGTATCTGTCTAACTTAAGATTCAAGCACTCTTTTCGCCTAGCGGGAGTGTTAAACAGACGTGTTAAACAATAAAAACTCCCTTCATATTTTACCAGGAAATACAATTTACTGTATCAGCTAAAACCGCAAGAAGGTATAGTAGTATTGAAGTAATTTTTTATACGTGTAGAAACTAAACTTAAAGTAACATTTTAGATAGAAGTAGAATCTTCTAGTATAATTGTCACTGAATGGACTAGAAACTAGTTTGTCACGTGGAAAACTAAACAACAGCCAGACAGATTGGCGTCGGAGACGTAACCGACATCTTTTATGTAACTGCAAAATCATTTATTGTATGGTAATTTTTTAGCCTGTGGTGAAGTTTATTTTGGTAGGATTATTTTATTCTACAATAACTACAGCATGTTTTTATTTGAAAAAAAAGTGTACATTATTCGTGATCGGAAATATAGTGATTGAAATAAAATTTTATTTTATTGGTTTTTTGTTGGCTCCCGAATTTAATTATAAACTTACCTATATATAAATGTATAAAAATTCGAGAACCAATAAAAACCAGAACAGTAATAATATAGAATTATATTTCAATCACTATCATATGTAATCTCTCGATCTACTGAACCGATTTCAAAATTCTTCTACCGATAGAAATATATTTTATTTACCCGGGCGTAGCGAGGTTGAGTGGCTGATATAAATAATATGAAATTAACGAAAATTATCATAATAAAAACAATTCAATAACACTTAATTGATCTCTATAACATTCGCATTATCACTATAAAAATGCTACATTGCAAGTCAATACTTAATTAAAGAAATCAAGATACTAAGAAGGAAAGACTAATAGTAACTAACTGGCACAAAAAATGTTCAGTTCTATACAGTAAAGAAGCTAGGCAACTTTTATTGATTAGTCGGGTTGGTGACCGAACAGTCCTTGCAAACAATGTGCATGAATGAGGAATGAATTGATCGACCTCAACGATACGTACTTCTGTTTGTGAATTGTATTATTACGAGTTTTTCGAAGTAACCCTAGTCATAACTGATGTACCTTGTATTTTGTTTAACTCTGAAGTTATTAATTATTGTAATGGGTACAGTTTAATTTTACAATAATCGCTGATTCATGTAAAACAGGGCTATCTATAAGAGGCGTAAGTAAATAATCAAAAAGGTTTTATTTAGATTTGTCGCTTTACTACTTGTTTTAGTAAACTAGGTTTTTATTTTATTATATCAATAAAGTTTTTTTCCTTCGTATCACCAGCGAAACTTACGTCTTAACGTTCGACTTTAAGTTGAAAACTTGAATTATTTAATTATGCACGTTAATTGGGAGTAGTTTTAGTTGGATGTGCAAGTTTAGACCCAGTTCAGAAGTCGAGTGAGTGCACTCGGAGATATGCTAATATGAAGGTTGCATTAACTCGTGTATGTATTGGGCAATATATATATAAATATGTATTTATTCCATAGATTCTTTTTGTAAAAAGTTCAGCTTTAAATTAATACAAAGGACATAAATTTATACATAATGATTGTTTGAATGACGTCATACAATTTTCAAGTTTAACATAATCATAATTATGTTTCTATTATTGAGTTAAATCAAAAAGATACTGTAGAAAACTTAAAAGGAAAATAATATGCACAAAATAAAAAGGAAACCTGTAAACAACGTTCTAATTCATTGCAGGCGCAGCTGAAAGCTTCCACCAAACAGTTTGTGTCTATATATTTCAGGTCCTCAGCCACTTGGAAGATATTTCGATTGCATTCAAGACTTGGTTCGTTCGCTTCATATAAACGTAATCTGGAAACCGCGTGACGTGCTGTGAGATTGCTAATTTAAATATCAAATAGGTGTGAACAGGAAGGGTGGGAAAAATAATGTGAAGAATAAAGAATTGTCTATATCGTTTACTAAAAGAGAATGGCATTTAATGTTCGTAAATATTAATGAGAGTAAATTGGTTCTATTCAATGCTTTTAGAAATTAAAAACTTTTTAATGAATCTTAAACCCGATTTATTCATTATATTATTAATCCGACGTTTCGAACACTTTACAGCGAGCGTGGTCACGGGGAGACTGTCGATGCTTTTCTATTCAATGCTTTTAAATTAAAAGGAAGAATAACGTCACAGATTAAATACATTAACAGGAGCAATCCAGTACATTTCAGGCAAGAGTCAATATCCCACTGTATTAAACTTTCGAATTAGTAAGATAACTTTACATTGAGCTATTTCAAAACTCTAAAGGAACGTTTTTACGTGTATAAATTACACTAGAAGAATGTATAAATATCAAATTAATTACGCTGCTACCGTAATTCACAGAGGCTTTGCTTCATTACACATCTGTTTCGTAATAAAGGTGATAAACGAGTTAATAAATGGTTTAATAGCATAATCAATACAGCGATGTAATGGGCTGCGTAGGAGCCATTAAATCTGATACTAAAATCCCTAGTACCGTCCAGTCGGAGCCGTAAAAAACTTTATTATTCAAGTGAATGGTATACGTTATAGGAGCTTTGTTCTCTATGTTTTTGTTTCATCCAGTTTTTGATAGACTTGATGCTTTGGTTTCGATGGACAAATGTATAAGAAAAAGAGATAGCTTATGTTTGTTGATGGTTAATGTTACATTATCGATAACTTAAAAAATGTCGCCAAACATTGGGAAAAATATTAGATTTGAGACATTTGCTGGCAATTGAACGCATTATTTTTCGATTACAGTGCGAATGTAACACAGTTATGTATTATACCGACCATTTGTTTATTTATATTTGGCAGTGTATATTATTAATAAAACTTTTAGGGTGTTATAGGATTAAAAACGAAAATTTCAACGGTTTTTGCCGCGTTGGATTAGTCACCGCTTGGATTAAAATGATGAAGACTGTTAAAAAATGAAGAAAATATGTCTACGAGGGCGAACTGTTGTTATTTATGTTGTAATATCCATATATAATATGTAATTCTAGTGATCAATCATATTAATAGATTTCAAATTTAATTAAAATATAAATTCGGCATTCGTTTAAATATCATGTATCACGACTGTGTAGTACAGTTAAACTATCTTATGCAAACTTTCGATCATAAAAACATAAGTATATGTTTCTTCTATTCGACAAATACTATTATTATATTCCGACCGCAAAAGTAATAAAGCGGAGACGCAATTACTATAGAAATACTTGGACGATATCGCAGTCAGCGTTTCGGCAAATGTTTATCTTCCGTCCGTGTTTGGGAAGATGAACGTCTCCAATGGGAACCGAACGAAATATCTTCATGAGCCGTGTAATTGGTAACAGGGGATGGTGACATGTTCGGAAAACTTTCGTTATAAAAATTGCTTTGGGTGTTAGAAGCAAAACTCTGGATAATATTTCACGCAGGAGTAATGATGAAGGATTTGAAGGGAGATTTATGGATTGATGTTATTATGCTACAGGTGATATATTTATTAATAAATCAGTTAATTAGTAACGTTATATGTGGTAAGTTTGGGAATATGTGTTGAGGAACCTGTTTAAATCTTTATTGTTTTTGTATTGATTGTGTATTTGCTTGTCTTTCAGGTCGACCTTTTCTATGGTATTATTTTTGAGCCTAGAATAATACCATGTAAACATTTCATTCCCGAGGGATTTTCCTTTGATCAGGCAGGCAAAGTCGGGGGAAACACAAGTTAAAATACAGATAGATCGAATAGTTACGCGAAGTCAGAATTCATTTCTAAAAAATAAACTTACTTCTTAATGCACGGGCATTGTTTCAGCAACAAAGCTACATACTGCCCTAAGGACGTGTCTGCACCAAGCACCGATACTTGCACGCTCGGCCGAGGCGCCGGCATTGAAGGCACCGGCCTGCTCGGTGCGGGCAGGGCCTTAGGCTCAGGGGGAATGACCTCCTTGCAAACTTTCTCTTTGCATTGAACGTCACGAAATGGCGCTGCAGTTGACATTAAGCGTTTGTAAGTGTAGGAAGTTTTATTTGATGTACAAAATAGTAAGTTTCAACATTAGAAATGTTACACTGAATTCATATACTCGAGCTTGATATCTGACATTTTATGAACCTATAAATTGAACTATCGAGTAAGCATTTAACTGCATATCCGTGCGTCCAATATATTAGGAACAGTAAAGAGAATGATTAATATGTATTAAAAGAGATAAAGCAGTATTAAATTGCATCTATTTTCTGAAACCTGCAAAATATTTTCAATTCGTTTCGTCAATTTCCGTGAAATGTAAGACAATATTATGTTCCTATCGTGTACCTGTACCATTATAAAAAAGTTTTATGCAGCTTTCGCCGGAATATGAGTGCTTTTTCCTGAACAAGATTTAACCAATTTAATTTGCTACAAGAGCTGAGTTTAAACATTTTAATTGCCCATTTTCTAGCTTTGACGTTTCAAAGCACAACTAGGTCAAGTTTCGTCGGTTTCACATATACCTATACCATATTTAAATAACAACTCACTCCCAAAGTTTGTTCCACCCTCGACTATTTTTAATTTAATCTTATGTAAGATTCCCCCTTGCTTCTTTTTCCTTCTTTCGCAAGGAACGGGATCTTTTGGTATGTCGACTTCAGCACGTCTACATCCATCATCTCTTTTTTTAGCATAGCCCCTGTAAATGGATACAGTATTCACCAATAGTCTTGAGGACATTACGCCAGACCATATTCCTTTTGTGGCAAAGTTCACGGTTGATGAAAACATTTCGAGAGTTTTCAGTCGGTTAATTGTGATGTTGTAATTTTTTTTCCTTAAAAATTGCTTAAAACATTGTTGTCTGAAAATTTGAAATGGAATGATGGAAATATGATAACATGACATTGCTTTTATCCACAGAGGAACAGAAAAAGGAGTTTGTAATGTCATCGAAGAAGGGTGTATAGAAATATATTTTAGAGAGCTTGGAACGCGGTTGAACATTTTAGTCTTAGTTATAAGTTTAATTAAAAACCAAATGACAAAGCATCCATCGCTTAAATGCAAGTCGCTTGAATATAAAGATTGATCATTATCAATTGTTTTATTAATTAAAAGCATATTTAGAATTTTCCAAGAACTTTCATCAAGTATAACCCAAAAAATCAACAGTATAATAAGACCAGACTCAGGCCTTTAAGCTAAGAGCCTTCAACCTAATCGGAACTCTCAACCACCACTCGCCATAAGTAGGTATAATGAGCAAATCTTTGCTCTTATATAAACAAAGGAGAAAAAACGAAATCAAAGACAAAGTTCTCGAGTTTAATTGACTCTCGAACCCTCTCGAACAGTCCATATGATCCAATAAATCGAGATCACTATAAATGTAGGTTCTATGTTTCCACTTTATTATTAGGCTTGTTCTTGAAAAGGGGAGTGCAACGGTCTACCTTGGCACTGCGGTATTTTTAGTGTATCTATTGTTGGTTCGATAGTACTTCTAAATTTATTTGTGAGCTGTTTCAGCGAGTATTCGTAAATATTTAAAGTATTGGATATTCTTTTCTAAGCGGGTTTTTTGTACATGGTTTCTTTAATCTGAGTGCAGCTTTGAAAGGACTAAGGAATGTCCTACCGAACTCTAATTTAATTTGAATTCGAAAGCTTCAAGGGATAGAAATAGGAGATTTTCTTCCTTATTAAAATATATCAACAACCATCATCTTTTATGACTACTTTTTACTTTTACTAGGTATATATAGATTGTCTAGAGTCGCAAATTTTTTTAACTTGGCTAGAATTAACAATAAGTCACATACTACGCTGAAAACTAAATAAATTCAAGAGACCTTTTACAATTTTGTTTTGTTCCGTCAAGTCTACCATTTGATAAACTGTTTCCATTTAAAATGTTTTGGATTTGTTTACATGTCTAGACAGCTTGTTATGCAACATCGAAAACTTGTAAAACTCACGGAGATTTGTACATTTTTCATGAGTAGAGAATATATTTGGTGCACATTTTCAGTAGGTCATTTATCAAGGTGTCCGGAATCGCGTGCCGAATAATAACGCTTCATGGTCCTTGCTTAGCAGCCGTTACGTATCTAATTGATATTTTGAGCTACTTATGTTTCGGAGTATTTCAGAATTAAAGGTGAATGTACTCGTATTTAATAACCATGTTAGTATGTCTAAGATTAATGCTTAAGCTATAAATTGTATAATCAGAAAAGTAAATATTTTTTTTTGGTCGAATGAATTCAAAATGCAGCAATTGAAAATAGTAATACTATAAATAATTAATATTTTCAAATGATTCATTTTGAATTGAATGGGAGAAAGATGTTGTGTTTTTAATGCTATTATTAACCTAAAAATTGTGAACTTTAACATAAAAAATTAAGTAGTCAAAGAATGAATCTTAAGCGATTAAAAGAAAGAGGTGGTTTGTCAGTTGTTTATATATTTGTTAGCAATGAACCTCGTCAACTATAGTTGCGAATCTATTTGAAATGTTATTTATAAGTATTTGTAATTGAATGACTTTTTTATTGAATCTATCTAATACATTTGAGCTTAGAATCTTGACAGGATAAACAATGAATCTTGTTTCTTTTTCACGTATATGTAGGTATACATTTTTCTAACAATTTATATTCGTTAAACAGCCCTACCCATTGACGTTCTTATTACATACGTATATGCATGCGTTGATAGCATTTCTAAACGATTTCGCGAAATTAGATGACGTGGTACTAATACGTCACGAGCCCACGCTTCTAGGATTTACGTTAGGTAAATTTTTGTGTTGGAGTTATTTTCATGTAAAAATATGCAATGTTTTTTGGATTATTCTTAAAGTGCTTTATGATTGAATTCTTGTTAGCAGTTGAAACTTTTTTTTTAATAATAATAAATTTATTTCTTATCAAATTACAAGATTTTACTTAATTATAGACATTTACAATAAATGTGATAAGTGGCACCCGTTCTAGGCTGAGTTCAAAGAACTCGCCTGTGTGGACAGGCACCAGCTTCTATCCTTACTACAGTTACATTAGTATGCCTTTAATTAAAATACATCATAATATTTATAATTTTCTAGATATGATATAGACAAGAAGTAAAATAGATATTAATGAAATAAAACAAATAAAATAAAAACCTGAGCGTGTGTGAATGATTGTGTGGATGGGTGTGTGTATATGTGTATGTGTGGATGCTAGTGAGTGTGTGTGTTGATTGGTGTGCATCAGGAAGTGTTAGTAGTAAAATTATGAATAGTAAGATTATGTTTATAGTTTAATTTTCAACAAGTTTTCAGTGGTATCATATGAAAATTCTTGCAGCCATTTACTGACGGTTGTTTTACATTTAGTTTTATTTATATACTTTAGATTAATAATTAATATACTTAACATGAAAAAATAGATGTTATAATGTTGTGTCGAAAATTAACTTCATTTAAATATCACTGGACAGTAACATCGAATGGGTTTATTCGCTTAATTGCTCCAGTTTTATTGAGGTTAAACTTTCATCGGGGAGTTAATATTTCTGATCTGAAGACCAGTTTTACATTGTTACAGTATGTCCAATCCGTATATCCACTTGTGTAGTACTAATAGCAATTATGTACGTACGGAAAACCTTATTTATCGCGCTAATATTCCAAAGATGAAATTTGTTTGTTTGGATGTTTGTCGGTCAATCACGCAGAAACTACTGAACGGATTTTGGTGAAATTTGGTATACAGACAGGGTATACGCTGACTTGAATGATAGGATACTTTTATCCCGAGTAAATGCCCCCTAAGGATAAAACAGGAATCTTGATATCCGGTGCCAGGCCGTCTATTTAACCATATATATTTCCACATCTCTCTGTCTTATCTGTTTTTTAGAATCTTCTACATGGTTTCTAACGCAAATGTCAATTATGGATCTTGTTTTGTGCCACGCAAACACGTGTGTAAACGTTTTTACGTATTTATTTTATGTATTTAGCTTGTTAAAACTTTTTGAAATTTACACAATAATGTAAAAGATACATGCTCAAGAATTTGTGTGCCCACAGGACATCAATGAGAGATATTAAAAAAAATGTACCTATTTCTTATGGTTATAGTATATTTACAAGGTTATTCATAAGTTCTTTGTAAGTAAATAATAACATATTAAAATCTGTGATTTGTAAAACAATTTTTATTCGGGTGAAGGCTAGCAGCTAGGATAACCTTTTCTATGCTAAGCTGAAAAAAATTCTGAGTCACAGTACAACATCACGGTCAGGGCATATTGCGTGTGGCACACCCTGTGACGAAATATGATTAAATATATATTTGTGGTTTATTTCCTACGCAATTTCATATAATTAATATATGCTTTGAGATAACAATATAGGTATGTTATTTGATTAATTGTTTGATTTATTATAAAAAATCGTTTTTAAATAAATTATTTGGTTCAAGTGGCTATCATAAAAGATTATTATATTAATTTTAGATTCTAAAAAGTACTATTGAATATTTTAATAAGAGCACAAAGTTACGTAAGGCATAATATTTTGGCAAAACAAAGATTTTATTATTTCTTTTTAGTTATTGTCTTGTATACAATTGATAAATTGTAATTTATCATTGCAAATTATTTTCACATAAAATTATTGATTTTTATGTTATTTTTTTATTCTTCATTTCTTTGAGTTTGTGTGTTTAGAAAAGTATTTTGAGTTATATATAAAGTACTTACAATTTTGGTGTTGAGATGCATAAGCTCGCGCTCAGTGACTCGGCGCCTCGCGGTCTCCATTTGCTGCTGACGGTACTGATTGTACTTATACAGCAAATACATCCCGGGAAGAGCCAATACCACAAACGGGCGCATCAAACTAGACGTGGTCGGCGCGCGTTGCGGCATCTTCGCATCATTCTTCACTTCCCTTGCCGACCGTACACGCTGATCCCAATTTTATTCACCACCATTTTCGAGCACAGATAAAAAACAGCACAGATAATCACTAGTTCTATCAATGGAAGAACAATAACTATTTTAGCACGTTCGTTCGGTAGTACCTGCTACGGGGTTTTTTAATAATATTGCTTTATTAATAGACCTTAATATTTACACGGTCGCGGCGTTCATTATCACTTTTACAACCTGAAACAAAACAAAAGATATTATTTGTAGGATTTATAAGACAAAATATCAATATTGAAAAAATCTGCGTATTTTGTATAAATTATTCACGACCTTTTTTCTTTTCGTTTTTATAAGAGACATCGCTTAAAAAATTTGAATTACAAATCTTGCTTAATCTGTAGTCTACGATTGATTCGCTGTGTTAGCTGTAATTGGCTGATGAATGCAATTCTCGGCAAAAATAGACTGTAAGCATGAGAATTAGATGATTGGCGGGTTCCTGATGTTAATAGCTTTTGAAGTCAGATGAAATGTCAAGTTCTTTAGGTTTTTCTAATGTTCGTGTTCGGGTTGTTTCAAACTTTTTCCACAGATAATATATTTTAAGGTTTTAAAAAAATTTAGTGTTAGCCCAATATACTACAAAAAAATATTTTTTAAGTATGAACTCTGTCTGTCTGTCTCTTCTTAACGCTTAAACCAATGAACAGAATTTTGGTACAAGCATAGTTTGAGACCTAAAAAAGCACATAGGATAATTTTTATCCCAGAAATGACAAGGGAACGATAAATATGCGTCGAAAACCATTTGAGCTACATTTTCTTTTTTATAACACAATAAAGGATAATATGAACTGCAGACCTACACTACGGAAGCTTGTATCGTAGGCCTGCAACTCTTCCTGATATCATAAATAGCAAGTACAATTTAAATTAAAATAGCAATTGATATTATTACACACAATACATTAAAAAATTATTTTGTTTATAAAATATATGAAATATAACAATGACGACTTTTACATTTAAACTATTACATTTAGCCAACGTTCACTAGTGATTTTGCATGTAGTAATCGATCTAAAACGACGAGACATATCGAATTTAAAGGCACCATAAATCATGCACATCTTATATACAAATCTTTCAGAATCACAAGTCATTTGTTCCTACGTCGTGCTACGGTGGAAACCAGTACCAGTGGCGATGTCGATACAATCAGCTATAGGCACTTGAAAATTTATGAAAGGGATTGACTACCAGAAACGTGGAAAGGTCAAAGGTTGATAAATGTTTAGCACGATGTTTTGTGTGGCCCTGTTTGAGTTGTTTGGTTTGGGTATTAGGTTTTGGATAATAGTGTTGTGTTTGGCCAGATTGTTAATTCGCATGATTTGGTGACTTATGTTGACAAGGCAGCGCAGATTTTCGCCGCCTGGGGTCGCCTGGAATAACGGCATCACTTTTTAGGTTACGCTGTCCGTCTGTTTGTCCGACCGATCGTCACCAGGTATCAAAGTTTATGCGAGCCATTTCGATAATCTATTATTTTGTATTTTCTGAATAATACATTGGCGCTTCTTACCGCCGCCTGGGTGATCAAAACTCGAATTTTAATATTTGTATATTTGTGTAAATATGTTTTAGGAACGATTGCGAACTGTTTTGTATAAAAGAGTCGCGATCGTGATTTTTACAGTTCAATAATTTTTGTAAAACATTTACACACTTACTGATAAAACATTTTTCTCTCATTCAAAAAGGGTTCAACTTGATCGCTCTATGCGTACATGTTTTTAATAGAATTATGTTTTTTTACATAAAAATAATTCACTCCCTTGTTGTATTCAGGTTTACTCCGAAAGTTCCATTTACAATATCTTGCCTACAAGTAAAGAAAAGAAAATAAGCTTACACAAATTCGCTTCTCCATTACGCTAAAAGTACATTATGTAATCCCCTTAATCGCTTATATAGTGCACATGCTTCATACCCTACAATTAGTAAAGCGAAATGTTCTTAAAAGGTTTGAGTACTTTACTCATAAATCCTCGTTAGCATACAACCGGTTTATAGCCGAAATGAGTCGCTTGATTGCTTCGTCCGTAATCGGCTTTGCTGCCCGGGGCTGTAAGCCGTCAACTTCATTATCTTAGTAAACTGCGTGGTAAAGGGAATCTGCTTATTTACACGTACTAACTATTTTTTGGAGTGTGAGCGTGTCATATTGTCTTCCGGTAAATTATATGTTATATGTATTTATAAATGTAATTAAATGTTTATTTTTATGAACGTTATACAAAGCCGAATTGGTAGAAAATACAAAAAATAAATAAATATAAATAGCAACTTAGTTTAATATGTATCATGTGTTTTTCGTATCTATCTTCATAAGTAGCTATACTAACGTATAGATTTAAATTAAATATATAATACACATCACATCATATGTAAAAGATTCACATTTGTAGGTATTTTCCTTAAAGAATACATTTATGTGTCTTCTAAGTAGTTCGTAAGCATATTTTCGTACAGCGAGAAAATATTTCACGGCACCTATGCGGTCTGCCCATAATGTATCCAACGTATATCTCCAACCAATCAGTTAAAAGCTACCTTTGAGAGTACTCAAACGAGATCTCGATGTATAAGAATTATTAATGT
>NC_052106.1:6112479-6119185 GCF_012273895.1 Zerene cesonia | reverse complement strand
GCGAGGTTTAAGCGGGAAAGCGTAACAGACAGACAGACAGACAGAGTTACTTTCGCATTTATAATATTAGTTGGGATACTAAGATTGTAAACAAAATTGTTTATAGTAAAACTCTAGACTTGTAAATTATATTTTGAATCGTGTTCACGTCGTTGTTGGGTTTATAGAAAATGAATATGGGTTGGAATTTCTAAATAAGCTTCGACGTGGATTCGTGCATTTATAAATTAAGTAGTCTTGTTGTTTATTCATTTTTGATCAGCAAAGCCTATTATAGTATCATATTATCAGTGGCTAAGACTTATCTAAAAATTTCTTTCGGATTCACATATGCAAATGGATATATTATTAATTAAGAGAGTTACGGAGGAAGACGTTAAATTTAAATAGTAAGTTAAGAAGTTTTAAGGCGACATGAGAGTAATTTTAATTTGAATATTGTTATTTGTAATTGCATTGTGTGCATTGGAATTTATTTATTAAGAAGTTTACAAATTATCATAATCAGACAAGAGAGGAGTTTTATACGATGGTACAGCAATATTGCCAACACAAACTAAATAAAAATAAAAACGGTAGTTGCATAATTGATTAATGGAATTCGTCAAACAATATATTTTACGAAGAATACACAAATTTGTTTAAAGATGGGTGCTATCATTATTAAACATGCAGTTTATTTTCAAACATTAAATAAGTGAAAATAAATCCCTTTAAACACTTCCATGGATTGATTTGAGTGCTGTTATTTATAGTCGCTTAAAAACGAGGTCACGTGACAGAATCCAAAAACAAAGGGCAAAGAAAGCTTTCACAGAAGCGAAATTAAAAGTTCGTGGAGATGAAAGAGCTGTCTCCAATCCATCAAATGCTGAAATAAACGGCTATTTCTTTTGTGCTTTACCTAGTTATAAAACGTTTTTTCAATAGCTCTCGTACTTTATCAAGAAACAGTTACTGTTTTTAATATAAAAGCAATTTTACTCATATATTTTTAAAGAGGAAACCTCCTCAGTTCGGAAAATAGTAAATCTTAGCGATGAATATTAAATTTTACCTGAAGGCATCCACTCTTATGTCCGTATCTCATAATTTATTCTTTTCATCATTTCACAGTTATATAACTTCTTCGAACGTCCATTTCTAATATCCATTATTGCGCCAATAATACAGTTATCAGGTGACATGAGCCAAATTTGCGAATTTCCGTCACTTTTGAAGCTGACCTTATGACGTCATGGGTCCGCATCCAGCTGGCCACGCCGCAACGCGGTAACCAACACGATGCGATGTCCGGTTATGTAAAGTTTTGCGGAATTCGCAAAGAATTATGGTCATATTTTGCAGGCGCGTGTATTGTGATACAGTAATTTATAGACAGACGATATTTTAACTAACTTTTGGCAGTATAGGCGCTTTAATGAGTGAAAAAAGTTGTAGGATTATGCTTTTGAAAATTTAATCTTAATATATTTATCAATTTGTTATACTAATAAACGTATATTTACTCCTACGCCATCTTGTTTCATGTGTTATCAAAGAATATGTGATACAATGATATAACAACCAGACAATCACACGGTGAAAATCGCATATTTAATTATATTTAAATACTGTATCTACTTAGATGCTAAGTAAGACTAACATAATCACAAGCAATCTTTATCCTTCTTTATTGATCTTGAAATATTTCTACATCATTATAACATATTGTCTAACGTTTGAAATCCTTGTTTGATCAAGTTAATTCGCAATATATTGTTTCCAACTGGTATTAACCATTCACCAGGTATGAATGACAAAAGGTTCAAAACAACAGCCGCCGAGAAAGGTTAAAAATAGAAACGCTTTAATGACTACAGCAATATTAATGTCAAGTTGTTACGTTCGTATATAGGACAACTGCACACTGGTTAAAATGACATACCTTTTTATACCTTTTTATGCAACATTGGTATTCGTGAATATTGGAGGTTTTATTTAAAAGACAAGAAAAATGGAATAACTTTTTTTCATATATCAATATACATTTTAATGGCAATATTTGAATTTCTATACAGATATTGCAAAGATTCAAAGATTTCGATTTTTATTTCCTCTAAATTATACTAATTCATACTATTTTAATTTATATCAACCTACTTTACAAACTGTGTTGTTTGTGTTTGTTGCGGTTTATGAACTTTCGACTGCATGAACGAATTTTGATGGTTTGAAAGCTGGTGCTTTGGTACCATTTAAATCTGGTCTAAATCTGTCAATTCTAAGGCGATTTTGTTTTCTCTTAAAAATAATCTATTTTAAATAAAAATTAATACTTTTGTTATTACGGTTAGTTAGACATAGATTGGTATGTTTAATTTTTATAAAAGAATTAGAATTCAAATCAATTTGAATATAAACTCAAATACGTTCCTTGCATACAATTTTACAAGAATCGTCGTTTCGCGTAGAATGTATACACGTCTTTACCCAGTTGTTTTTTAGCTCTTTCGCTGACATATTTCCATTTTCATATCTTTGTAATCCCACTGTTATGAGTCTGATATGACCTCTGTTATTCGTTTCATGCGGTTTAATCTCCCGTGGCGTATGTTAATACCTCATTAATATTTCGACATTTTGGAATACAATACCATTTCACGTACGTTAAAATAAAGCAAATGGCGTGTGAAATGATTCATACGAAACTTGGCTATAGGGCAACCTTTTTATGATGTGTCTCATTGATTGATGATACTCTGCAGTAGTTATTGTAATAAATCGACTTGTTGATAGTTGATACACTTACAAGTACGTTTTCAATGATTCTTTGAATAAATACTGCGAATAAATTTTATTAATCAACCGACTTCAAAAAGGAGGAGCAATTTGTGTTGCCTAATAACTTTTGAAGCCGGTTTAGTTATTTGTTAACAATAATTACATTAACTAATAACTAATATTTCAGGAGAAGGTTACACCACACCACACACAGTTATTTGTGTCTATTATGAGTTTTCGGCATCATTTCACCTGACAGCCAGGTGATAGACGGACGGACAGAGAAGGAGAAAGAATAGGCAGAAAAAGAGACAGACGGACGTCTAAGTCTGAGTGATAGGTTCTCGTTTTAAACGTAAAGTGCGGAACTCCAATATTTCAAATAATGTTATAAAATCCGTCCGTCACAACTATGGCATTTTATTTATCTTTCAAATGACTTAGATATTGTTTCGTGATTACTCTCCATAGCATTGTTAAGTCTTCCTGTTTTACAGTGAATGTGCCATAATTCATTTGAACGGCTCTGACACACGAGCCTCATTATTTAAACAAAGACCAATTTCCCTCAGGGACAGATGAGCGATGCTTATACAGGAAGGCTTAAATCCGTTGACAGTTATGTAAATTGTTCTGTTATATAACCTTAAGCTTAAGACGTATTAAGAATTCCTTTGTTTAAAATTCCTTGCAAATTTAAATTTCGAATTAATTCAAATGCCATGTTAGACGAATGAAGCAAACAAACTTCATCATCAATACTATGGGTCCAGAATACGTTACGAACTGCAGTAAACGGTAGTTCATTTAGAGCCGACTCTTCAAGATTTGATGATAAAATTTTAGACGATGTGTTCGGTCAATAATCAGCTAATACCTGAACGTTCAAGGAATGCAACAGGAACCCAAGTTTATGAGAACACAACACCGAAAAGAGCTTTTGAAGAAAATTCCAATGGAGGTGGAAATGTCATTATGTGAATTGGCAACTAAAATCTTGCCTAGCTAGATAGATCCTAGCTAGATCTTTCTTTGCAGGATTTCTTGAATTCCAGAGTTTTTCCACCGTTTCCTTAAGGTAAACATAACATTATGACAAACAGACCATCGACCAAATGAAATCTGGTCGATACGGAACAGTCATTAAAAATTGAACTACTGGCGGACCACCCGTAAGATGCCGCAGCGAGGATTGCTACGAAATCAAATTCCATACAAATTGTCGTTTCAATTAAAAAAAAGCCGTTTGTAAATAGCTCAAACAGACTAACAACAAGTCATTATAGGAAAAACTTTTTAGTATGTATTCTGCATACGTTACATTTTTATAACATTGTTAACTTTATATCGAATAAATAAAAAACCAATGTACATGATGATATGTATATGTATATTTTTTAATACAAATTTCATACATAGTTATTGGTTTCCTATCTGTTAAATGAGTATTTATCTTGGTATTAAATATCTAGCAACTTCAATCGTTTCTTTCCTTAATTCACAAAAACAGAATTAGAGAACGACGAGGCTTTTTGCATAGAGATATATCTTGTTTCCGCAAGCTGACAGATGCGGGATTTATGGCGCGACAGTAAATCGTGTTTTGGGATTACTCTGGTGCATAATTCTAGAGAAAAAGTTCCTATATGCACTTCAATGATTTGTGTTGGTTTATGGTATTTGTTTATTGCAAATTGTTTATTAATTTAATTTTGAAAGACATCCCCTAGTTACGTCTACGCGCAAAATGCATTACATACATGCATTTGAATGTAAAACATAACTTTTCTTTCTACATACTATCAGGGAAATGTACTTATTTCGACTTATGTCACCTGTAATTTAATTTGCGCACCAGATTATGATTATGGTTAACACAATTACAGAGTGGAGTGAAAAGGTGTTTAATATTTATGACGCTAATGTTTTTTTAAGGAAAACAGCTGGAAACAGCGGCATTTATTTAGATTTAAATTGTTAAGAGTTAAACTTTAAAATAATAAAAATATATAATACATGCTTATTTAATTTGTTTTCTTATTACTTGGAGGTAATCATTTTTAAAACTGATATCTATGTGTTGGGTAAAGCATTTTTTTCTTTCTTTACAGTTATAATAGATCAGATTTTATTATTCATCTTTCCTAAACATTGTATGTATGTGTTTATGCTTTATTTATATATAAATATTTTTTATTTAGTAATTTATTTATTCGTTATTGCACACTTACAAAATATAAAACAAAAATAAACTTAACAAATGCAACTTAAAACTAGTATACAAATGGCGGCCTTATGACTAAAAGCCATCTCTACCAAGCAACCGTTAAATATCTACCTACATTTAATAAAACACTGACTAACCAAGTAGGTCAATATTAAAAAGTACGTTAGGTTTTTTCGTTAACGTTGTTGTGGAAAAATAAATATTATTAGAATATAGATCGATTGTACATTTATATGAAAGTATGTTTCATTGATTCCTGATTGTATTCTATTAATGTACCTTACATAAACAAGCAATTAATTAACTATATATTATTAACAATTGCTTAAATTTAAAGTATTCCTTTGGAACGACCGCCTCCTTGGTACAGTGGTTAACGCGTTAACGTAGAACCGAGGAGTCCTGGGTTCAATTCCCGGTGGTGACGCACAAAAAAAAATGTCTCGGTCTGTCAGGACACATGGCTAATCACCTACTTGTCCGTAAAGAAAATTGATCAGTCAAACAGACGTTCACAATGGGTTGTGGTATTCCACTTGATACAAGCAATATATCTCGTGGGATATATCCTTATATATGAGGAAGGTTTCACTTTGTACTACGGACATGTATAGTAGAATCAAGACATAACACGACTAAAAAGACAGTGCAAAATTTTCTACCTAGATTTGTCAAATTTACCCTTTTATTATCTATATTCAATAGATAAAATGACAAAAAATTGCCATAGTTATTCATACGAAAATAAAACCATAGTTTTAGAGTACACTGTACCATAAATATACATAGACTTTGGGATGGTATATGAATCGCTTTTCTCGCCAAGAAAAATATTCGTATTCGTTTAAATGTTTGTATGTTGACGTATTTATTCATTTAGAAGACCTCACCAGCTCATATCATAATTTTTAAATAAATAATAATAATAACGACTTTAATTCTTCCACTCCTAATAATGGATCCCTTATAGTCAATAGGGGTGGAATCTACACTCTTTGTGATAGTAGTAAGTTTCAGCAACCATTTCTTCGTCAAAACAGTAAAAAAAGGATGAAGAATTGACTCTATAATCAGTTACTCTATGCTTCTTAATTTTACTCAAAATTTTTTACATAATCTCTTATTCACTGGTTACTTTTTGATTACAAAATTTGGTCTATGTAACGAAAATATATCAGTTTAAACATATATATTGGACCTAAATACCATACCATAATACCATAAGGGAGTCACTACTGTTATTATTAAAAAATATATGCAAGTTTACTAATAAGTTTTATAAGTAAGAAAGGCTTCTTTTTATCCTGAATGATGTTTCAATGATAATGATAACTTTGTGATGGAATAAGTTTCAATTACAGTGTTATCTACTGACTAATCATGTCCTTTGAAGAGCATTCGTTAGTAGAATATTATTAGATGAATATGTAAGAAATAAGAGGGGTAAATGGAAATTAGAGGAGAATCCCACTTGTTCTATTTCTGTAACATAATTGTTATTGTTTCGTTTTTAACTAATGAGGGTTCAATTCGAACTACGTTATAATAGCTGATTGTTATAAATTTATGATAATTATATTGTTAACTAGTTTCATATAATTCACAATACTAGATAATATCATAAATTTTATTTTCATAATAAATACTAGCTGCGCCCCGCGGTTTCACCCGCGTAAGTCCGTATCCCGTAGGAATATCGGGATAAAAAGTTGCCTA
>NC_052106.1:5977526-6111479 GCF_012273895.1 Zerene cesonia | reverse complement strand
AGTAGTTTTTGCGTGAAAGAGTAACAAACATCCATACATCCATACAAACTTTCGCATTTATAATATTAATAGGATTAGCTTATTTGATCCTGGCTACCGATGCCATGTTTGTCATTTTTGTTAATAAATACCTTTAGCACTAATCCTACTAATATTATAAATGCGAAAGTTTGTAAGGATGTGTGTATGTTTGTTACTCTTTCACGTAAAAACTACTGAACCGACTGCAGTGTAACCGCAGGGCGCAGCTAGAATAGGAATAAAGATAAAGATAGTATGCATAACTAAAAGTAGGTATAATTTTTAGTTTTATAGCATTGAAATGCTTTATAAATTAGAAATTTTTGAAAGAATAGAAAAAATTTGATCACGAGGCAGGATTCGAACCTGCGTATCTTGCCTAACCTAACTAAAAGTAGGTAATCTAGTTACTTATAGCAAAATTCGCATACTCTTTAAATTTGCTTTTGTCTCAATCGAATGTACCCTACATTGCTATTCATTAGTTGTAAATGATAGTTATTTGATATTTTTTCTCTTATATAAATACAGAGAACATACTTTTCAAAATGAATTTTAGATTGGTCCTCGATGTGTCCCTTCTAAATTCAATTTGTAAGTATAGTATTTTATAATTTAAGTTTATCACACACAAATATGATAAAATAAATCAAATCGTCTGGGGATTCGTGAATCCACTTAATAAAGTTGACAAATGACATGATACTGATGACTGGTGTTCAAACGCTTATGTAATTGTATATATGTATCGGTGTACTTTTGGTATGACTGAATATAACATTACGGGACCAACATGTAATTGTCTCTATTCATGAAATGTATATGTATACCACGTTATCAGAAACTATCAAATGATTGCACTAATTTGAAGTCACATCACGGCTAGGCACATAATGATGGAGTCCGATGATTTTGCGGTGTACACGCGAACTTAATTTGCCACATGGGAAACCACAAGCACACATGCAATCTGACAAGGGCAACCTTCGACCTTATACATTACTCACCTCATCAAAACACAACTAAAGTCAATCACACTCAACAAAGGAAGACACTACGAGGGCGCTAACGCGACCGTTCTCAATGAATACTAATAAATTGACATGGTATTCGTACACACACAATTAACGGATGCAATTGGGAACATTTTTTATTGATGAAAAGGTTAAAGGAGGTGGTGGTACGGCGCCAGGCCAAAGGGCAGGCGAGCGCGCAAGCCGGCGCGCCGCCACACTCTGATCTCCGACTGAAGCGCGTTTTGAACCGTTCGCGCAAGCGTTGTGTGCCAGGATCGGCCGAAATTCACCCTCCAAAACGCACCTGACTAAACGTCCCAAGTACCAAGAGATTGCCAAACGAAATAAACTATATAATAACGATCAAAGGTCTACTTTCCCTTGGGAATCGTAACGTAGCTTCCATAATTTTTTGGAACAATGCGTGTGCCGCACTGCACACGTTGATAATTAAATGTGTTTGACAATACAGAGGCTGTGCCGTGAGGTGATGACGTCAATGTACCAAACACTGGATGAACGCCCGATTGGATAATTTGATAAGCCTTTGACGGGTTAGGTTGGTGTGTAATTAAAAATTACGCTAACACGCTTTGAGCTCTTTTGGTATTTTCCTTTTACATTTTAAACAATTTTTCGTGGGACGTATACCAAATTGAACGATATGTTTGGTAGTGGTTGACATTCGTTGATGATAAGCGTATAACTGCCAATGTACTGTTTGTAAAATAATGCGGGATAAAACAATGGAATAATAAAAACAATTTCATTTCAAAGATTAGCTATACTATTGCTTTGTAGCTGATCAGCAATATTATACTGACTAAAACACAAGTCAAATATAAGAAAAATCAAATGTCTGTATTTGGTTACAAGCCAAGTTTGGGCAAATACCTACCTGAATATGCGACCAGCTCAGCTATTTTGTTGCAACGTGGTTGCAACTGAGAAAGCACATACCCACAGAATTTAATAAACATAAAGTTTTTTGTGTTTTCCGTAAATGATATATTTTATATGCATTCGAATTGATATTTACAATGATTGCCAATTATTTAATTTTTGAAAATTCTTAAAAAGATAATAAATGTTACTTTATTAATTTTTTTTTATTGTACTTTTTAATTGCCCATGTTTTTTTATGCACAGTGATAAATCAATAGAGCCCACATTCCATTGTCTATACTAATATTATAAAGCTGACGAGTTTGTTTGTTTGATTAACTAATGTCAGGAACCACTGGTCGGATTTGAAAAATTCTTTCAGTGTTTAATAGCCCATTTATTAAGGAAGGCTTAAGGCCAGATAACATCAGGTACTACGAAGGTAAAACCGGGGGTACATTTATATTTCTTGAAATAGTGCAGCTACTTTCATTAATGCGATATTTAAACCATAAATGAGACCACAAATTCAATAATAATTCAGTTAAAGAGTTAATACAGTGTAAATCGAGTATCGAAGTTATAAATAGTTATAAACGTTTGAATTTGTAGTACGGTTCGCAACGAAGTTATTTTTAGCGTTGTTTGCATACAAGAGGTCTCTTGAACTATCGTTGCTGACTCTATTTTGAACGAAAAAGTTCGCTCTAATTTTTACGTAGTTTAAATTGAATTTTAATGAAAAACTTCGTAATCCAGGTCAAGTTTAGCTACTTATGTTGGAACATTTTGAAGTATGGGATGAATGGCTTATAATATCTTAATTTAATAGAATAATTAAATAACAGTTATTTCTGTGCTATTGAGTTTTATAACTTATGAAATGATAGGAATTGATATTGCTTCAACTTCTATATATGACTGAGTAAAGAATTCTAGAATATTAAATGTAATTATTAAAATAATATCATCAAATAACAAACAAACAAAAAAATCTTTGTGCTAATATAAAGGTAAAGAAACATATGTTTCTTTTGTATGAAATAGTTTTTTAGTTTTGTTTTACTTTTTTTTTATAAAAGATCTCTGTCGAATTAGGATAATATCCTGTAATGGTAGTAAGTTCTATTTGGTGTGAATAACTAAATAAATAAAAAATGTATATATTTTGCACACACAACAGGCGGCCTTATCGCTAAGCAGTAGCAATATATGTGTATGGACAAAATGTGTGATTAAAAAGTTTAAAATTCATACTTATATATAAAATAACAGTAAAAATTCAAGAAGAAAATGTGAATATTTGATACTAGGGGAGATATATTTTTTCTCATGACCATAATGAGTTTATTAATAATAAATAATATGTACTACATGAAACTGCTGTTTATATGTATAAATATTGCTTAATAATTTTCGCTATTTAACACTTAAATCACCTTGTTCCTAGGCAATTTCCTAATTCGCATAACTTATATTGCATTCCTATCTCACCTTAAACAAGAATTATGATATTAAATTTCGAGGCTTTCTCGGATGCACCAAACCTATAAGTATAGTATTATCACAGATAACATAATAATGTTCTTGTAATATTATGTTATCTGTGTTATTACATACAAAAAAATATTAATACAGGCCATCTCCTAGTAAAGTAATAAATTAATTACGAGCTTGGTACAGTAGTAAACTTGTGGCCGTGGAAACCAGAGGTCCTAGGTTCGTTTCCTGATGGGGACTAATAATAAATGTGTTTTGTTCTGTTAGAACTATGAAAGCTGTCTGTTATAAAAGTCAACCTCAACTCAAAACTCTGTTTTTAAAATTGACCAGTGATACAGATGTAAAATACTTACATCTGGTCCGTACCCCACAACCCCAAGTCCTCACACGGGACTTCACATATGTTTTTGGGTTAGTTCTATCTTATCATAATTTTCCATCAATACAATGAAAATAAAAAAATTATTGCTTTTCGAAAATTTACCCAACATGCAATACACTTTTTTTAATATTCAACAAGCACAAGGCCAGTCTATTCCTTCCCCAGTCGCTTTTTTATCACTTTCCCCTAAAAACCGGTCACTACATTATATGCAGAGGCACTACCTCTGCGAAAATTCGTGGGCGGCGGTGACCGCAACCATCAGGCGACCCAACAGCTCGATTGCCCGCTTATGCCATAAAAAAATAACAACAATACAGAAAAACTTTTATGTAATACGTGATGTATTACATAAATGTTTTATACATACTTAGTAATCTAGGTTTTACACGCAAAACACAATTAGATTTGATTGAAACAGATTTTACGTCATATGATAATACTAATAAAATTAGATTATAGCAATGTGGAAACAGTAGAGCTTCATCGAAACAAATAATTAGTTATACCTATTCGTACACGCAAGAAATTATAAAAGTTACAATGAAAAAATAAAGATAAAAGAAAACCGTTACAAAACATTAGAGATCTGAGATGTAGTCTATTTATTCAAATGGCTGAATTTATTACTGAAACCAATAATTACAATATGCGTGCGGGTTTTCAACCGACAACCAAAAGTTGTTGCACATTAGTCCCTCTTTGAATCTGTAGTGCTAATTGCTATCTCCTCCCCAGAGACGTCAATGGCTTATTTTGTAGAAAATTTATTTTAACATCGCCGTGGATAAGTAACATCTTGATATTTATTTTTTAAATAAATAATGAGAATGACAAATCGTATTTCAAAATTGTTACAGTGTAACATTCATATTGAAATAAAAAACAGGACTAAAGTTTGTATTATAATGTGGTATTTAATTTCAACAGTCGTTAGTAACCTTCGATAGCTCAGTTGGTAGAGCGGTGGACTGTAGAGGTATAATCACCGTTATCCATAGGTCGCTGGTTCAAATCCGGCTCGAAGGAAACTTTTTATTCTTAATTACTACGTTGTGAAAAAACTAATTAAAATTATTTATTTATTTTTGTTTGAAGACTTTACAAATACGATAAAATAAAAATAAAATGCTTTCCATTGTAAATGTGTACGAAACTACACAGTCATTAAGATTAATTAATGGTTGCAATGAAGTAGAAAAAAAAGTAGAAAAAACTGAATTACAAAAAAAAAAATTCGCTGCGGACAGGATTCGAACCTGTGCGGGTAGAACCCAATGGATTTCAAGTCCATCTCCTTAACCACTCGGACACCGCAGCTATAGACGGTCTGTCAAATTTAAGCAAATTAAGCGGTTATCGTTTTATTAATGTTTATCAATCGGCAGCGTAATTTCTGTTAGTTTTATGTCTATGCCCTAGATACGAATGTTATAACTTTCTAAGATCATTAGTAATTAATAAGTACAGATAATACAATCCTAGTGCACTCCATAGGACTTACACTTATGTTCTGTATAATTTATGTAATATTTAACTGAAGATTAATTTGTGTGAAAATTTATGTTATCGCATATCTTGTTATACAAAAGCAATAATAGAATTAAATGTTTATTTTATGACACATAATTTTCTAATAAATTTTCAATGTTATATAAACGTCTACATTTTTACAATTACAATTGATAAATAATGAAAAATGCCAAAGTGCTACATGAAAATTCGATTAATATTAAATATGTTGCAATAAAATTTTATTTAAGTGTAGAATAGTTTCGATAATAGACGTCAATTAATTTTTATTATACTGCCATCTATTTATGTTATAATTGTACTACAAATATATGGAGCAATAATTATATCTATTCCACACTAGATGGCGCACAATTTAATTGTGTTTTATTCGACAACAGATGTCGCTACTGTATGCAATTGAAAGGTCATGAATTTATCGTTATGATATTAGAAGATGTTAGTGTTGAAAATACAAGGGTTGATGTTATATTTTTCTTTATATTAGGATTAAAATTAATATTATTTAATATCAGAAATATATACTGGCTACGGAATAATGGTGTTTTTAGTAAATTTTGTATAGATATACTTACTACTACTGTGCGTGATGTGGCCCATCAATTGTAGAGTTGACATGTATATTTATAATATAGGTTCACTATAATTTGCTATCTGTGTTTAAAAATCTGTTAAATTTATCAACGGCGTTATTGTCCCGAGAAGGCTTAAATTGCAGATAATGCTAAGAGAATTTTTATCGCTTACTTAAAAAAAATGTATTTGATGTGTGTGACAATAAAGTATAAATGCTTAGAAACAATTACCTACCTTTTTCTATTTTGAAATTTTTTTTACATAAACAAGTAGTCACAATCTCTAATTAAAACATAATTAGTAGAAGTTTAAGTCTATGTAAATGTTAAGACTGTGTTATGACGATTCAAAAGTGCTTCTATAAGAAGTCTAATTGAATAAATGAATGTTTGAGTTTGAATTAAAAATTAATCATTACACCTACTGTCTATACTTGTACAGTCCCTTGAAATAAGATTAAAATTATCCTTTAACACATTAATGACTTTATAAAAATTGCAAATTGACAAAAAAATTCTTACTTTTTTCACCCGGAAATTCAACCTTCATGCTAGTTGACGCGATTGTCAAAACGATCTAGAAACATCTATTGTCCTGCATTCAATAGATTTTAGATTAGCACGGGCCAATTCCGCGAAATGCGGATTCTTTAATGAAGGAAGTTAATACGACACGCTACATTGCTCGTTTGACGTATCTCTCACTAATTACACGGTTCGTAGGAAGCAATGCAAACGTGAAATTTGAACTAATTAACGTTTGTTTTAGTTTTGTGGGTGAGTTGATAACTGCGGTAAAACAACTAAAATAAAGTTTTACAATAAAATTAAATAAATTTTAATTAATACCTAATATTTGGTAGGGAATAAATCTGTCGTAAACTTTAATATTCCCATCACTAAAGAACATTCGAGTGTACGCATCCTGGCGAAACGTAGAGGTTTACAGGATTATATTATTTACTTTTTTATGCTAGACCGGGCTGAGCAGTGAACTTGTGGCTCAATGTACATTAGCAAAAGTAGCGACTGAGCAAGTGAGTTGCTTGTTTTAAGGGGTGCAGGATTAGGACAGCATCCACAACGGGAACAAAGGAACAGACTGGTAAAGGTGAGGTAGAGACCTCCGGCTTCCCCAGTCACCAAACGAAATACAGCATTCGTATGTAACTATTTCGATCGCCGGCTATCGGATCGGCTATAGTGTGGTACCTTCTCAGCTGGCTTATTCGTGTTTAGGCGTGCTCATACCCACATTAAAACATTCATTAATTTAGATATACTAAGGTTATGTATTTGGAGGTCAGTTTTCAGTTCTTTTTCGCAAATCTATAGAAAGTACCTATGTGAAATTTTGGATTTACATTATAATTTAGTATAGCTTATAAAAAACTATTCTTTATCAGATATACAAAGCAAACCGGAGATCGGTATCTAGTATTTATATCTATGCCTCGCCTTGTTATTACTTAAAGCCATAAAGCCGTAAAATAAGGTGTTTGACAAGATATTATAATATACGATATGTATATTAACTAAAAACCCTCAAACCAAAGTGAATCTTTCAGTTTAGGACAGACAGACATAAAAACAAAAGCGTATACCAAGCTCGTAAAACTTGCATTAGACACCTCTCACTAAAAGTAAATGGTACTGTCAAGTGGTTAAATCTGTCCTGCTGTCAATTGACAAGATGCGAAGTGTTTACTTATTTGTCTTCATCTATCAGTAAAAAATTTCTCAAAAAAGTACTCGTTTATTTTAAATCGGGAGTAAATAATTTTTTTCTACAAAAAAGATGATGTCCCTCCCCAGTTTCCTAAATGACAACTTAAATTTCCTTTCAAATACAAAAAGTAATCACGCCACAGAGTTATCGAGTCACATAGAGCAATAAAAAAAGTCGAATTAACACCCTTTTTCGTTTTAAGAAATTACGGTTAAGAAAATATAGCATAAGCTACTCGGTAAACACAATACATCTTTTTCTTTGTAAAATAATTTTAAATCAGCAAGTACTTCTTGATTTCAATAGTACCAAAGAATTTCCATATTAGTTTGGGAAGAATAAAAAATATAATACAAATGAGCTTATGTACGCGACAGTACAGATCCTAGTAAACAGTATTAGAAGTGCACAGAGGTGATCAAATCGTCCACAGACGGACAGACCTTCTCGGTTTATAGTTATTGAAACACCATTGAAGGCTATAAACAATATTTTGCGTTAAAAGCTTTCAAGTGACAGTTTAAATACGTTACTTCTTAGATTCTATGGAGATTTATATTTAATGGTCACATTTTTTTCTTTTTGGTGTCCAGAAGATATCTTTTAATAGCCAGTGTGTTCAAATGACACCTGATGAAATTTTTATTTTTAAATATAAAAAGTTTTTATTGTGTAATGTAAATGATGATGATGATGATGTTTGCTAATTGCCAGACCGACGATTTTTACGCGATAATGAGGAAAAGGGCAGCATCTATGATGAAGAGAATGCGTGAGAGTTCCAATGGTATTCTGAAGACATTAATTGAGAAAGTAGACGGTCCATTCCTTAAGCGGTGGGCAAATTTACATTGTACGCAATATAATTATAATAATGGATAATTTTGTAATGGTTTTAATCTTGTTAATTTGTATTGAATTTAATTTTATAATACGTATTACTAACATAGTTTCTAAGATTAATGTATACTAACACAAATATGGATGAATATCTGAAAATAAAAATATTATTATTATTATTATTAAATGTGTTTAATGAAAAAAAAAAAAAGATTCTTATAATCTTTGATATTCATAATCAAAGGAAATCGTACCGATATTTAATGCATGCAGACCGATATTTTAATGAAAATCCTATTCTATAGAATATAAACGCGAAAGTTTGCAAGTATAAATGGATGGATGTAGGGATGTTTGCTACTCTTTCTCGCTTTATGAAATTTGGTACATTTTGCAGTGCAGTTTGGAAAGGTTAAAAGAGACATTCCTTGTTAAGAACCTGTCACTAACATGTTTATTTGTATTTTCGTTTATGCTTTTATTTAAAGATATAAATAAATAAATAAATAACGAGAATTTGAAAAAATGAACTTTGAAATAAAGTCATCGTTATAAACTGTATGAGAAAGGGAAATAACACAGTTACGAGTTACTACAATATGTACGAGCATCCATTTATTTTTATATACGTCTGATACTTTGATGACGTTTACTTTAAAAATCAACGAGGATAGATGGTAGGAAAATAATCATCGTTTGTGTTGAGAGTAAACCACAAAAGGAAAGTGATAATTTTGGTTTACTTATAAGCACATGCGCATACGATGCATATTGCACGCATCTGTCAGTTACAGGAAAGTCAACGACCCGCTTTCGTTCGGAATATTGACCACGTTTTTCACAGCTTACATATTATAACCTCAAAGTGACGTCATTCCGTAAATCGTTCCAACTTCAAATGGTGTAATTTGATTTGTTGTTTACGAACCGGCGCGTGCGACGGTACTATCACGTCCGCATCTTTCACGGAAATACTTTACATCGAATGCTTGTTTTCAGTAGAGGAATATGCGTCATTATAAGATTGGTACAGTCAGCACGATAAGACGTTTGATATCAATCTTAAACTAAAACTTAAACATATAATTATTCAACTAGACGTCGTTTAGATGCGCCTTTGAATTTTCATAATACAGAAAAATTATAATTTACCATCCGTTCGTAACGCAGTCTCTACAGAGAATATCCGACAAGAAAATCAGATGATAAATATATTTAGTAATTGGACAGTGAGCAATTGAACTTCAAAAATTTTTGCCAGTAGAATTCACAAAATTTAAATGCTAAACTTTTAAGGAAAATCAATTTAAAATTGATATTTTATGCATTTATACTATTGTTTAGTGAAACTTAATTTTTCACCGAAATGGTCTAGGTTCGAACCGCTTTTACCACAATAATAATAATCGACCAGTTAAGAATGTAGTAAATATGATGCACATTGAAAATCCATTTTTTTTTCAATTATTCATTAGTTATATCCTATTCTACAAAGTTCGTTTCCAGAGACGTATTAAATTTATAAGAGGCGCTCTTCAGCATAAGCTCTAGTAATGGATCCTTTTAATTTTACATAGATATGAAGAAACGACTTAATTAGTATATTGAGCGTGTAGAAGAGGGTTGCCGCTCTAGGGTCGCGCTTCGCCCGGTGAAAGGCTGTCGACGAGGAAGTCGAATGATTTCCAATAAGCACCCGCGACCCCTAGACGGTAGTCTACTATCGCAGTGGGAGTCCATAACACTTACGTAAAAGCATCCCCACGAAAATGGGACTTTTTAGCTGTTTTGTATTTTGTAAAAGATGCATTCTGACGCCAGTTTATCCAGTTTATTAGTGTCTAATTAATACTACTAGAATAGTGTTATGTTCTATGTGGTAATATATTTTTTACATAAAACTAATTTGAAGTTATTTCACATATCTATCAAATGTAACCGGTCACACAATTACGCAGTTAATGAGTAATAAATATTATATAATTGTGTGGTTAATAACATTTAATCCGATTGTGGTCGTAATCCTATATAACTTATTCCACCACAAGTTATGAAATCAGAAAAGAGGATTTGTAAGAAACGGGTGTCATCTTCTTACTTTGTCATCAACTTTATCGGAAGTTATTAAATTTGAAAGTAGTAGGTCGCATTTTAGAATCTGGACTAGTGATTCCCTCCACAGGGAGGTCAGTGACTTTTTTGTAGATGTCATGTTTCTATTCATATTTACTTTAATTGTGTATTAGTTGTTTGTTTACGTACGTGTAGTAGAGTTTACGTACTTTCCTACTTCCTTAGTCCATATTTTTTCGATGTATCTTCAAGTGTGTACATTATGGAAGTGTTGCTATCTTGAAAAAGTATTCGTAGACGGACATTACAACTGGTACCTATACAACGCATACAAGAAGGCCCACCAGAAGATCGACTCACTGAAGTAATTTAACTTTGTAAGCGTGAATCAATTGCATCATCAAAGTATTCACAACTTCTGAATGGAGAAACAATCCGCAGTACTTAAGGATAATCTAATACAGACAATGTGAAATATCGATGCGGTGCGTAGTAATTATTGAAACAGTCGGCTGAACATGCGTTCTTCTTGAGTGGCTCGTGAAATTGTAAACACGATGAAAGTTACAAGTAAAATGTGCTATTATACTTTGTACTCTCACTGGAGCTGTGCGCCATAGTTTATTAGAACCTTCATACATTTATACTTCTAGTCTTGAAGAATTCAGGAAACATCTGATAGTAAATTTTAACGTACAATATATGTAACAGCGAGACATAGCTGCCACCTAGATCTAAAATTAATAATTTTTATAACATTCTGTAGAGGTATTATTATATTAAAATGTGTAGTGTATAATAAAGAAGAATAATTTTTGTATGACGTTATTGTTAGAAGTATCCCACCTGGATGTTATTTTACATAATTCAGAGATACACAATATTTTCTTCACCATAAGTTTGTATGTAGGTGGGAAGGACTATTATAAATCGTTGTCAAATAATAGTAGATTTGATAATAAAGCAAATATTTAAGTCTCGTTAATGGTAACAAATGTTGAGTCAACTTTGGGAATGATATCGCGATAGCATACATTATTAGGGACAGTGATAAGGCTTAGATAAGATAAGTTTACTCCGAGAAAGTTGCTTTCAAACCTATTGTTGTTGAAACAATGAATCCGATATCTTTAATGGTTTAGTGTTTAGAACATTCTTTGATGCTATGCAGAAATATTAAGTGCAACGGTACTTTTTGCGTAAACTTTTATAATAATAAAGAAATAAAGTTTATTTCAACCAAAAATAAATATACTTTAGTCATTGAGTTACACAAATGATGTAGGTACATTACAGTTGCTTTTAAAATGTAGTTCTTTAAAATTGATAAAAAATCATCACATCTTGTTATTAAACCATTTGTGTTGGTTTTTTCTATTTGAGATACCTCAGTTCTGATGTGGTCTCTTTGAGACTTGAGTTTACCTCAATAATGAGCACTTAGGTTTCTACATTAATATCTCGTAGAACGTCATGACTGTAATCATCATCATCATCGTCATCATCAGCCCATATATCCGAAATATCCCACAGCAGGGACACAGGCCTCCTATGAAAGTTTAGGCGATAATCCACAACGCTGGCCAGGTGCAGGGTGACAGATGTCACATGCCGTCGAACATTTAATGTTTTGACATGTTGGTTTCCTCACGATGTTTTCCACCACCGTTTCGAGAATAGATTGAAAAATCAATTGATTTCATTCACGCTCGTAAAGCAAACAAGCATAACAATAAGTGGAATATTTAAGCAATATTAATTTTCGATCGTTTGTTATGAATAGCAAATGAATGGGAGGCATCAATGATACAGCACATTTAATTTGACATTGAAACTTCAGCATGCAATAATCCAGCGAGTTGCTAGTACTTATTGTATCAGATGATATTGCTCCTTGTGTGTACGTGATAAAACACAAATTACAGTGTATAAATTAGTAAATAACAGTGCATGAAGGTGCAGCAAAGATATAATGATTACTGTACAAAGATTGAGTTTTGTTGACATGTATCAGAGGATATGTCAATCATACCAAGAACAAAAGATTAGAGATATAAAAGGTAAAGATAGATTTCATTGTAAGATATTGCGTAATCTTGAATGTTTTAATGATAACTAACATTGGAATTATCAATGACTAACTTGTTTACTTTTATAGAGTTAGGCTGTACAGTATGTAGTTTATATTTATAAGTTTTAGGTTTTCAGTTTGATATCCTTAGTGAGGCGAAAGGGTTCCAGATTTTCCTCGTGCATTACGGACGGTTCTGGACACACCACATCCCACAGTTGTGTATGTTTTTTATTTAAGAATATTGTACACGACACGCTCACACCCTATTGTTTTACTAGATTGCCGCTCCGGTTCCACACGAGGTACATATTATTTAGCTCTGAACATAATACCTAACTATTTTCTAACTTAATCCGTGCTACACAGCTCTGGGATCTAATATATGCACATCTAACGGTGAATGGATTTTTGAAATCTGTCCAGTAGTTCCTGACATTAACTGGTTCAATAAATCAATCAAACTCTTAAGCTTTATATGTTTATATGTGTAAATAATGGTCAATTGGATTTGACTGATAATTTTTAAATTCGTCTTTTAAAGTATGAAAAAAT
The DNA here is from genome assembly GCF_012273895.1 of Zerene cesonia. Classification (NCBI taxonomy): domain Eukaryota; kingdom Metazoa; phylum Arthropoda; class Insecta; order Lepidoptera; family Pieridae; genus Zerene; species Zerene cesonia. The sequence goes on along the minus strand of NC_052106.1, from coordinate 6,098,296 downwards.
ACTCAATATACACAACACAAATATAAACAACATTCAACACAGGTAAATAACAAAAGTAGGAAGTAAAGTATTATTTAAAATCATAATTTTCGTATTAAAACCAAATAAAATAATATTTATAGAACTCAAAAATATAATACACCGAGGACGCTTTCACCGGCCTCCTATAAGTAAAATTTTAAATTATAGCCTATTGAAGAAAGTTATTTTTATTGCAGGTTAAGCCCAGACTAGACAGAGCGTTGCCAGTTGACGATAGGACGGTAGTGGATTTTCTCAGCTTATTAAAAATGTCGTTATGTATTATAATTTGAATCGTCTGGTTACTTTCACGTCCTCTTTATTTACTTTTAATAATTCTATTTACATTAAAGGGACAGATATATTATTACTATTATATTATTATATATTATAAATAGTTTTTCACATTTACAGTGCGGAATCCTAACAAACGACCGGCATTCTACGCGTTTTTAGTTTCTGCCAATTAATTTTTAAGTTTTTAATTACTTCAGAGTGGATCGTGGTTGCCATAGTACGTTTTAACAAGGAATATAAGTGTCATCCACGCGAACCTGGCTGTAATTAAAAAGGGTTGGTTAATGAATTAATTAGACTTCCTTTTTTCAACCCCAAGTGTGGTATACCGCGTTCATGGGATTGAAAAACGTGTATTAGTAATCATCGTATTATGTATGTGTTTTATATTTCTCTTTGTTTGTAGTAAAACTATGTGCATAAAACGTCTCCAAACTCATTTAGAGTTTATACATATAAATACTCTGCCATTTTGAAATGTTTTCATTCTGAATACACTAGCTATTATGAAGGATAATGATTATCGAGTGTAGATATATTACATATTGATAACTTCATCCATTTTCAACCATGTATGTATTGGGCTGATAAGTTTGGTAGTTTATTCAATTGTTTGTGTGCACCTCTTTATATTAACACACTTATATTAGCTTCAACTGTATGTTTGTATGTAACTAACTTCTTTAGACTCAATTTTGACTCACTGATTTAATTCTTTGTTTGCTTATCAACGATCGGCGACAAATCTGACAATAAAATAATTTCATTAGTTTATCTTAATATCCTGATTGGAATCCAACGTATTAATATATCCAACGTATTTATATTTCGTTACGTATGTTCTGTAAGAGAAAAGGTGGAGAAAATTCAGTTGATCATTACAGTATTTTTTATAAGACTATGTTAGTTATTTTTTTATTGTATTTCTTACTTTTCAAAGCAACAATTGCATTAAATATTTTCGTAGGAAAGTTCTCGAAACGCTCCGAGACAAATTATTTCATACAAATTTGTTTATTTTGCGGCTTTCTCATAGTTCAGAAGATGTAATTAAATGCATTAACGTGTCCAAAATGTAGGCTTCCTGTGAGGATGGTTTGGCAATGGTCCAACGCGGGTAATTGTATCATATATTCGCTTGCCAAGACTGAGATGTCCTGGGTTGTTGACCTCTCTCTGACAGCGATGTATTTGTCTTGAAATTCAATTTAAACGGGAATAATACAAACCATTCAATAATTATATGTTTATATATATTTCGTGAGTGAAACAAAAAAACAAATGAAATATATACAATACAGAATTCATTATCAGTCATCAAGAATTGTTAGTCCATTTTGTGATTTTGCAGTAGAATTGTTAACATTATGGTGTAAAGAACTATTTCAGCATACGAAATTAACTAACATTATAAAAAGATAACCTTTGTTATTCTATATGTTCGAGGTAATCTCGGCCTTTACTGATCCGATTTTAAATATTCTTCTTATAATAGGAAGCCATAATATTATCTTGTGGCTATTTTTATAATGCAAAATGTTTAAAAATCGAACAAATGGGGTCCTGTTTTGCTTTCTACAACATATTGAATAATTATATATACATCTGTAATGTACAAAATTTTCACAGATTTCTGCATTTTTCCTGCTAAATGAATACAAACAAATTAATAATTAACTAAGCGAAGATACCACCTACATCGCATCAAGCACAATTATCGTGTTCCCTCCCACGGGTGTCAGCGACCTTTATTGTCTTTGGGCTTAGTTATTTGAAGGTTTTGCTACTTCTTGTATACTTTTGAGTCATATCTGGTGACCTCATCAGAACAGAAACTGTTTATGCAAAAAACCCTGAGTGGACAAAGCGTAATGTAAACTTTTAGCTATGAAGGATCCCAAGGGAATGGGTTAGATAGAAAATAGTGGAATAAATGTGACAAAAATATGAGGTTTAACTAACTTAAAAGATAGGTACAACTTCCGGCCTGAATTCTAATTATTAATTGCATTCATATAAACATTGCATTCCAAATATTGAAAGTTTACAAAGGGAATTTAACACCTATTCCAACCCGGAAGAATTTGCAGGCCGTTATTAATTATAACCCAACACAGGATAAGTTTACAATAGATCGGGCGGCGACCGACAACAAAGGAAAGGATGTAACTGTACACTCACAAAATGTACACTGCTCTGTGTAAGCTCAAAATGTTTAGAATAGATGTTTAGTTTTAGAAAAATACGTTACAAATTAAGCAATCTTATAAGATTGAAATAAAGGGCAATATTGCAATTGAAACGAAAAGATATACAATATCTTGATTACAGTCATTATATACCCAATTTCGAATAAACTTTTATCTATATTTCAGTACGAATTTTTGGGCTTAGTGTGAGAATGGAGCACGCTTCAGCACAAATTGCGCTGGTTTGCATCGAGAAAGGTCCCATACTCCCACTATATCAGCGTGAAATAGTAGAAAACGAATGCAAATGTGTTGCGTGTGTTGCGAGCTGGAGGCCCGAATCCTTTTCGTCACCTTTCCCATATAATTCCGCCATTCTCGTTGTAAGACTATTCCTTACTTCTTACCACTTCTTAACGGGCTTATTTGTATAGGCCGCAATCGCCCATGAACATTGTTACTGTACCATCAAAATCGCGGCTGCTCACTCTATTGTAAAAAATATGTAATAATAATCTATATTAATATTAGAAAGCTGAAGAGTTTGTTTGTTTGTTTGGTTGTTTTATTTGTTTTTTTGTTTGTTTGTTTGTTTGTTTGTTTCAACGCACTAATCTCAGGAATTATTAGATAGCATTTATTGGGGAAGGCTAGAGGCTATATATGTACCACGGGCGAAGCCAAGGCGGACCGCTAGTAAAATATAAAAAAATTGTCTCGGCTATAGAAGCAATTGATTAACCTTGCACCTGATGATCTGCTCCAAGTAATGCCTTATTACGAATACCTATAAGCGCGTGTACACATTCAATGTACATATCAAGCCTTAAAAGTGTGGATTAAACACATTAGTAGGTTTTATTTAGCGCACTATCAATGCTGTTAGATACTAGCTGTTACCGTTGACGTGCTCTGGTTAAATTTCGATTTAACATCTTTATTTTCTGATGAAGAGAGATGAGATAAGACATATTTCGTGTGTATTAAGATCGGATTGTGTTGTGTAATGTGAGCGCATTTGTGCTTACATTAGCATCTACTGTTGTATTTTCCCGAACTAAAATTATTAAATTCATATACGCCTTTACTCTTCTTAGGACCAAAATAGTCATCAATCTTATTGTATAGTAACGTGACACTAAAGGCAACAGATCGTTAAATTATGTCCCAAACATTGAAAAGACAAATGAGTCTCATTTAGAAGCCAACTTGCGATTCTACGAAGATCGACAACATGTGTCGGGTCACTTTTGGGCCGATATTATCCAGCACAAGGCATTTCCTTGTGCGAAACACTTCACAGGATTTTATGCTCTATCCTTGAAAGTTAAGATGTTAAATCGCTTAAAATAAAACCGCTATTGCGCTTAAAGGAATGCTGATATAGTGTCGGTAAGCTAGTGAAATATAATAGCGTTCAAATGTGGCGTACTTCTAAATAAACAACCCTGTGTGGTCAAAGAGCTCCCGCTGTTTTATTGTTTCGCTCAATTCGCAATGGATGTTAATTTAATATAGTATTATATAGATGATAGATTGAATGTTTCTAAGTATCAAGTATTACCATAACGCTTTATAAACATGGGACTCATATGTCAAAAAACGATTTCGTTAGTAATATATATCAGGAAGGTTTTCCATTTTCTGCACTTATTTATTATCAAGATTACATGTCACAGTATATTGACTAAAAGCAATATTAGCATAGAAGGGTTCATTAATGTGGATGCGCTCATGTGAGTGCGGCGGCGGTCCCACGCGAGCGCACGTGGTAACTGTTTAGGAAGCGTCCTTCACGCCCCGTGGCTACTAATCTGCTATTGCTTCCTGGTTGCCTGGTAATCAACGCTGGTTGAACTATATGTTTATGCATAAAAAAGTTAAGGTTTGCCGTCTTTTTATTCACGTACGCAAATTATGTTTGAAGAAAAAATTGTTATATAATGAATTTATGATTCAGAATTTTTTTATGCTCAAGACAAATATATATATATATATATATATATATATAATAGTTATCAATAAGGAGGAATGCTTTTAATGAGATTTTTCTGAATATTTTAGGGATTCATTCATTCATTATACACCAAGTAATCACCGTCAACAGAAACAACAACTCGGTTTCAGCACCATATCGAATGAAGAGTACCTACCTAGTGGAAAAATCAGATGTTTATGTTTTGTTATTTCCTGGAAACTCTATGGAAAATAATACAGCGATAACAGTACAGCAGGATATGTACTTACACAATGTTTCCTTTGCGATACATATGTGAATACAGACTTGTTATAACTAGCTCATCACCCCGACTCCGTTCATTCGGACCCAGGATAAAAAAGCAAATATAAAATAACTAATACGTTCTACGTTATTCCATAATAATATCGCTTATAAATAAAGCTTTATAGAGGATAAGATGTTAAATCGATCTAATTGTTTTTTCTCAAACCAACATGCAACAATTAACTATTTCCTCTTCATGATATCTATATATGATATGTAGTCTGATATGTAGTCTGAGAAGTGATGAGATATCCATATTAACAGTTTTATTAAAGTTTTAAACATCAAATCCATGGTATTAATATTACGTAAAGATTGAATTTCCAAAGCATTGCGAATTAAGTATTAGCTGATAAAATGTTGCCACTATTAGGTAATTTTTATCACATAACAAATCGTCTGCTTTATACGGGCTCGTGGTTTCTCCTATTTAGTAACAGAAGGCGATAAAACGATTACAAGTTAACGAATTAATATTCTATAGCCAAATAGATAGGTAATTAAATATATAATAATCTTTATAATATAACACGAACACTGAAGGCTTTTGTCCGATAGATTCTTACTAATATTATTTTTTTTCAAAGTAATACCACAGATATTATAATTCTATACTTAAGGAGTCCATTCAAGAGTAACCATTAAATACCTGATACGGTGTGAGAGACAGTTGAGTTTTTATATGATAACAGTCAAGTCTTAATTTGAAAGTCTTATAAGTCTTAAAAGTCTTATAGAAATGTATGAAAACAGTTTTAACTTTCTATCTTATTAAAAAAAAATGTAAAACTGTACTCATAATATAAAGTTGAAGAGTATGTTTCTTTGTTTGAATGCGCTTATCTCATCAACTACTGGACTCATTGACAAATTCTTTACCGTTGCACATACACAAACTCTGAATGCTATATAGTATGACTGTGTATTCGCTTTTTTTTTCCAAAAGAGCTATATTAGATTCCGCCATTCCATACCAACATTACATACAATTTTCTTCTCAAGTCATTATCAAATATTATCATCCAGTAGACCGTATATATATATATATATATATATATATATATATATATATATATATATATATATATATATATATATATACATATATCGCTGAACTTTATTAAGAAAATTAACTACGAATAATAAGAGAATCTATATAATTTTCAATGATAGTTATTTTCTACAATCATCAGGACATCCACGTCCTTGTGGGAAGCACAAGTCTAGATTATAATGTCCTGTCAAACACAATAGGAAGCACGGAATTGACTGGAATGAACCAAAAAATAACAATATTTTGTTTATTTATTTCAATACAATTGACAACCCCCTTGATTTTTGGGAATGTCAGTTAAAAATAAGAACATAAGTTATATAATCAATCACATTAATTGTTATGTATTAAAAACCAATAAATTTTAGATACTTATTGACTAATTATGATAAAAAATACAAGTAAGTGCATTAATAAATTAAGTAATAATTAATATTAATATAATAATAATTAATATAATATAAATTAAGTAATACATTAAGTAATAAAATCGTCATAATATGCTAATACCGTAACCTTATGCTTAAAGCTTATGATGTTTCACAAACTAATCAAGTGTAAACAGGTCAGATTATACATACAATAATATTTAATATGATATTGTTTAAATTACCAAGCAAAAACTTTTCAAATCACATTGCGATGTAATTAGAATTGTAAATTATTGCCATTCGTAATATCTGCTTGATAATATCGTAAGTTTCAATAAGTATACGCTACAATTAAGGTGAGGGGCGATACACATTTATACGACAGTAATCGTATCACGGCTCAGCTGAATTCGGCATCAGAGAATCTTTCCTTAGTATAAATCCTTTTCTCGTATTAATACATATTAATACAACAATACCATTGAAACAAGCTGTGCCTAAAATATGTATTTATAAACAACGTAAATCTATACTAATATTATTAAGCTTAAGAGTTTGTTTGAACGCGCTAATCTCAGGAAGTACTGGTCCGTTTTGAAAACTTTGTTTCAGTGTTAGATAGCTCATTTATTGAGAAAGGTTTTAGGCTATATATGTACCTCGGGCGAAGTCGGGTCGAACCGCTAGTAAGAAAATAACATTAATATGTCCACGTCACAATCTGGTCATAGATTGTGACAGAATATCCTATAATCGTATCATGAACAGTTATATATAATGCTACAATAAGTATTTCATACTTTTGAAATCTGTGAAAATTAATGTATACTAAGTTATAAACAACATTCTTTATGCTTCCATGTCATAAATTAATTTTATATTATACTAATTCAAAATTTCCGTTAGCTAATCGTTGTTACTCTATACGAAAATTCTTTTATCTTCTTCCCAATTTACCCGAATGCAAACGCTGGACAATGTAAGAATACTTGCGCTCAATGTAGAAATATTTGCAAATGTATCCTACGCTTCTGAATTTCTATATTCGTGCGAATGTTATGACATGTATAATGTCCCCATACGATTATTCATGCGGCTGCGACATATCCACATTGTATACAGTATCTTATCTATGACTTTTTGCTGCTCCATTACTTATTATAGAGCAGTCTCTTAAGACAGAAAGTTGTTCGGGGCTAGTTTTTTTAATAACCAATGTTCATTGCAAATGATACTGTTGGTCCAATGAGGTTTGTAATGATACAACGAACGAACGAGTTTGTTAAACCGTATTCTGCTTAAAATCATGTACATGTTAGACCATTTAGTTTTTCTTGACTTTGTGTTTTATTTTAAATGGATAATAGTTGTTTTTTTATAAGCCGAGACTTAATTATATGATCTCTTGTGTCATTAATTTACCTGACAAAATTTCAACGGCAAAAGACTAAATACTGCTAGAAAAAGTATATAGTAGAAAGTTAGCAGAAACAGATAAATGCCAAAATAAGAGTAGTAAAACTTAAAAGCACTAGGCTTGTTTTATGTAAAGTGAAGGGCGGCATGGGGCTAAAGCGTTATCTGTATCACTGATCACTTTTTGAGGGCCTTTTATACCTAACGTAATTTAATTTTATTAGTCTATCTATCAAATTGCTTATATACTCGAAGGTTACTCTCAGAAGTACGTGTAAAAAAGTGTATCATATCAAGTGAGGGTTCTGTAGTAAGTAAATATTTCCTATACATAATTCTTTTTGTATGAATTTATATAGAACTAGCAACGCCCCGCGGTTTCACGCGCGTAAATCGTATCCTGTAGGAATATCGGGATAAAAAGTTGCCTATATGGTATTCCAGTTGTCCATCTATATACGTACCAAATTTTATTGCAATCGCCTCTTATTGCAGTAGTTTTTGCGTGAAAGAGCAACAAACACACACACACATCCTTACAAACTTTCACATTTATAATATTAGTAGGATATTAATAATTGAACTTCTCGCAGTAGAACAGTAGCTGTAGCAAGAGTAAAAATAACATTATCATGGTAATAGTCAGTCGAAGATCCACGCAACATTATTAACTAACCAAGTTTTACTCAAATATGGCGTTATTTCGAAAATCGCTAACGTAAACATTATAGCAATAAATTCATATACAAATAATATCTATTACAAACCAAATGTTTAATATTTGTGACGAAATGTTTCTATAAATTCCGTTGGGCTTGGTTACGATCCACGACGTGACAATCTTGCGCAGTTATTGAAGTACAGTCGTGTAAAAAAGGTAAATGTGCGTTTAATTAATGAAAATTCCTTTATTCCTTCATTTAATATACACATAAAGTCATACGCATACACACTGATCTACTGGTAAGGAGGTATTTTCTGAGTGAACTGAATTACTATACTATACTTAATAAATTTGATGCGAGTAACTTATTAAGGCAACCAACCAATTTGTATATAAAACTCATAATTAACTTCTGATCTTCATACGTACTATTTTCATTTCGCCTAGAATACCGCACGCAAATAAAATGGAAAGACATATCATTAACTAATTAAAATTAATTAATTAAAATGTATTCCAAAAATTGTCCCTTTAACCTAGAATTGTATAATGCCCTGACAGCAATAAATGTCGCAAATGTAAATCTAGACAGACAAATGTAAGTGCGACATTCGCATTTATAATATTCCTACGTATTGTCCACAAAGCAAAATCGCAAACGACTGTTAACGTTTACCAGCTATATATCATTCGTCGCAGCTTATCGGCACAATGAACAATCCGGTTACAATGTCAGATTTATAACTTCATCGCCACAAAGTGCTTTCTATAAATTATTGAAAGCAATCCGGTTAAGGGTTTTATACGCGACTGTCCATTCAGGAACCGGTGTGTATCCCCTGCGTCCTTTTCGCTTTTTTCATTGTATATAAGTGGCCACGTGACTGGCATGTACACTCAAGGACGTTTCGCAAATTAAAATAATGGATTTCGAAAACCATCAAGATTGTGCTAACGGTACTGGTTGGTGGCTTCAGGTACGAGCAAATGAATCTGAAATTGAATTTAATGTTAGGTTTGCGGAATTGAAGTAATTACGGTGTTATTTGAGAATTTGTAATTTCTGCTTCGCTTGATTATGACCATTAAAGAGAAAGAAATCAATGAAATAACCCAAATAATTATGAGCTTTGTTTAACTTTTTAGCCGATATTTTTCAATTAAAATTCGCAGTTGCAAACCTCAGCGTTCTATTCATTCCATTTTATTAAGCACTCTGGTTTTAGCTTCAACTATATGTATGTATGTAACCGACTCCTTTAGATAAATTTTTGACCCTCTTAAAAACGGACAAATATCATTCAAACTTTGTACACTTACCAAGGATCGGTGACAATACGATAATTTCATGATTGTATCTCATTATCCTGGCTGCGATCGTCAGGATGACATTATTTCCTTACGAATACTCTGTAAAATGGTCTAAGATGCATATGAGACAATCTAGTCGATTCTATAATTAAAGCGTAGTTTTTAGTATAATGTATTTACCTATTTATATTATTCTACTAATCCTACTAATATTATAAATGCGATTGTAACTATGTGTGTGTGTTTGTTGCTCTTTCACGCAAAGACTACTGAATCGATTGAAATGAAATTTGATACGTAGATAGCTGGACAACTGGAATAACATATAGGCAACTTGTTATCTCGATATTCCTACGATATACGAACTTACGCGGGTGAAACCGCACGGCGCAGCTAGTTCTACATATATGATAATTATTACACTTGCTTATTACTGTGAATGCTTATTCGCGGTGCATATCGCTTACCATCATGCCGTGATTAATCGTTTCCTTCATACTGTCATAATAATACTTCCTCATTTCTAAATAAATTTGAAATTCGTGTTTAAACTTTTATTTAAGCGCAAAATATGTACTAACTACGAAAACTGTGCACATCGTAGTATAAAAATAGAAGTAAGCATGAATATATATGAATAATAAAACATAAAGTCAATAGAACTGAGAAACTTGAATTTTTGTATGATTACAAAATATGGCCCTAATAACATGTATTTGGCCATATATTATGGGGACAAATGATTGAACTTGCAGTTTCTGTAGGTGTGAATGGAAATTATCAAAACTGACTTATAAGCTTAAATTATACATACACTAAGTTTCTATAATGTAATGTGTAATATTTGCTATTTCCCAGCTTTCCGTCCGCTGCTTCGCTCGTGAAATCAAATGATGGACTGTCTGGGGTTTTCCTCGTATAGTTCTAGTTCCCTTAAGTGTTCTCGGATAAAAACTATACCACGTCCTTCCTCGAGTCTCAAACTATCTTTGTACTATTTTTCATCCAAATCAGTGCAGTGGTTTAGGCGTTAAGACGAAACAGACAGTTTTCGCAATTATAATACAAGCTGCGCCCCGCGGTTTCACCCGCGTAAGTCCGTATCCCGTAGGAATATCGGGATAAAAAGTTGCCTATATGTTATTCCAGTTGTCCAGCTATCTACGTACCAAATTTCATTGCAACAAACACACACACACACATCCTTACAAACTTTCGCATTTATAATATTAGTAGGATAGGATTAATACGAATGATGACATTCAGTATGAAGCATTTGCCTGTCAATCCATTAGGTTTATTTTTGCTAGTTTATTGTAACGAAACCCAAGCTATTGACGCAATATATCTCTGAAATAAAGATCAGTAACATAACAAGTAACTAAGTTCAATTGGAATGTATGAATAATGACGAGCCTTGGTAGATTAATCTAAGAGTGCTTTAATCGCAACTGCATTCCACGCGATCAAAATATACGATACTCAGACAAGCGGATTATTTTAATTAATATTAACTACTTATTGTTATTTAATTTTAATATTTAGCCTATATTAAATATCAAACATGGACGTCAAAACCATTTTATTTAATTGATTTCATATCAATAAAGTATTGGGTAGCTTTTCCGCAGTAATTTTTATAAAAAGACTCTGATCACATCTTAATATGATATTATTAAAGCGGGAAGCATATATTAGGAAAATTCTCATATTTAATTATGATAAGCCAATAATGGGTTTTATAATGAAATCGGTTACAAAAAAAAACCGGTCAAGTGCGAGTCGGCCTGTGACATTAAGAGCTCCGTACCAATAAGCAAAAAATTGGACATCCATTCAATTTATGACCTTTGACACAATTGTGACCTAACCTCGTTCATTATTATTTGTCTCTGAATATTTCAACTGTCTAAGTATCACGGTTCATGAGATACAGCCTGGAGACGGACGGATAGACAGGCGGACAGCGAACTTTAGTAATAATATCGCGTTTTATCCTTCGTGAATGGAACCCTAAAAGCGAATATATAGCAATTATAGTTTTACATAGTGATAATTGGAATTGAAATCACTATTTCTACGTGATTTTTATTACACCTTACGTGTTTTTTCTAACATTAAGAAATCGACCTTGATATTTCGTAATAGGTCATACACATAAATACATAAACGTTCAATGTGGACCTAACAGGTTTCCTTGAAAAAACTCGACGGCAAATGACGAAATAATTGAGTCCCTTCGAATTGGCTAATCAGCCCCGGCTGATAAATGATGCCGTGAATAAAGCTAGCTTCTTATGACACTCTGACAGAAATGCTCATGTAAAATAATATGCATTTTTCCTTAAGACCTGTTAAAATACGCACACACGCCTTGCGTAAATGCGTTATGCGTCAGATAACCCACTCCATGCCATTAATAATTATTAATTATTACAGAAAATGTCCCCAATGTTCCTAGGGGGAAGTACCACTCCAGATTCTAAAATGGGAACAAATGACAACAATTTCTTATCAGACACAAAAATCATACCACGTTCAGAAATATGAGTAAAGAAACAACCAAAAGAATTCATATTATTATCAATTATTAATAAAGGTATTGTCAAATACACATAGAAATAATGCCTACTCGATTTTTTTTAAATATGCGTTACCCTAAATAGGTCGAGGTTCTACATTTTCAAAAGCATAATTTCAATAACCAGTGTTTGACCGACATCCTGCACATAGCGTTATCGTAAGTGATAGATTAAACCACAGAAATGATTCGGGTCCATTCGGTGACCGCAGTAATTTGAAGCCCAGTTCTTGTAACGGACCTTAATGATACTTACGCGTGTGTAATCATCCTTATGTGGAACATGGAATATTTCAGAGGAATTCCGAGTTTTGATGGCCGGTTTTGGGATTGGTTTTTTGTAGCTGCTTTGCCGTTTCTGACTGGAATTGCGCTTGAAGTTTTCATAAAAAATCTCGCAGTTGCAGCAATTTATAGCAATCTCTAATCTATTGGATAGTGAAGACACACAGTCAGGACAGTAGTTAGTTGTGTTTGTGTGTATAGTTTATCAATTAATATCTATGTTCGTAGTCGTTGTCTCTATGTATGTGGTAGTCGAGCACGCTTCGGCACGAATTGGGCCAGCTCGCACCGGGGAAGTACCACACCCCCACAGAAGACCGGCGTGAAATAGCATTCTGCTGTGTTTCGTTCGGTGAGTGGGGGAGCCGGAGGCCCATATCCTTTTCCTTACCCTTCCCAGTCCTTTCCTTTATTCCTATCGCCAATCCTTTCTTAATCCCTTCCCAAAAAGTCGGCAATCCATTTGTAGAGGCGTAAGGTCTGCAAAGGACCTTATGCCTCTACAAATGTTCATGAGCGGTGGTAGCGCTTACCATGAGGCGTCCCACCAGCTCCATTGCCGACTGTAACATAAAAAAAAAAATGTGGATTAGGTGATCGTGTATCTTTTTAACCAATTTTAAAAATAGAGGAACTTCTCAATTCGAATGTATTTTTTGTGTCTGTTATTCCAGAACTTTATCTCGGTTGAATGGATTTTGATGATTCTTTTTTTTATTAATAAGCTTGGTATCTTCCGTTAATCCCCAATCTATATTTGGTCAAGTTCTGGCAATGTGAAAGCGTCAGTATGAGTATTGTTGAAATTAATTCAATATTTTAGTTTGTGTTTCGAAAAAGCCCCTTCAATATATTGTACTATATATCTTTATTGTACAGAAAATTTAAAGTGCTATTTTCATTATATGAATGATTTCGTAAATACTCTTATTACTCAAGCCGAGTTCAAAAAACCTAACAATAGCGTGATTCGGAAGATGCTAAGCTAGTCACTATAATACTATATAATTTCAACATAGATTACATCCTAAATAATTTTACCACTGGTATTGTGAAGATTCGTGTGAAGCAGGAAATTACCGCAAAAACTTAATACTGAGAACATTTCTAGTCTGGCCAATTTTATGTCAAAGGTCGTAACGAGTATAATGAGTATTTCAACAATTGCCTTTAGTGTGTATGTGTGTATGTGTGTGTGTGTGTGTGTGTGTCTGTGTGCCTGTGTGTGCGCGTGTGTGTGCAGTGCGTGTGTGAGTGCAGTATTAGCTAAATTTAATCATGTTCTTGTTAAATCTTGGGTTCAATTTATCGTTGATATAAACAAAATATTTCTTATTTCTTTTGGCAGGGTATACGACTCCTGGGTCGCGGGTGAATCATAACGAGCTCCCGTGGCCCCTTCACTAAAGGGGCTCGAAGGATCACAGTGGAGTTTTGGTCGGTAAGAAAGCCGACATAACCCACGGCTTTTTCCCCGGAGGCCGTGAGTAAATATACAAGATTTTTCAACTTAAAAAGAAGGGTATACGACTCCTTACACCGTTGGCTTCTTCATTGCGACGGCTCGACGAAACAGAGTGGATTTAAGTGGATAGTCCACTATTGCAATGGAAGTCCAACATAACCCAAGGCCCAAATTAGGTTAACCAAGTAAATACGATAGCTTAGTAACGGAATGTTTATTTTTCAAGTGTTTTCTTGAACGTAAACTCAAACATTTATTCATTCAACTAGACTTCTTATAGAAGCACTTTCGAATCATCATATTACACAGTCATAACATTTACCACCGGTTCGGAAGCAGTTTCTACAAAGAAGAGCCGGCAAGAAACTCTGTAGTTGCTCTTTTAAAATAATATAAATTGAAAGAGTATAAAGTGAAGAACATTAAAAAGTCGTGTATACGAAAAGCCGCGTAAGTACTTACTAAGTATATTTTGTGGTTAACGCGCTTTACAAAACTTTCGCTATCGTTTGGTTCCGTTCTTAGAAAGTAAAAGGATCCCTGTAACTAGACTTCCACGAACATAACTAGCAAGATGCCGACAAAACTGATTTCTGCAAATTTATCACGAAATTCTATCAAATATCGTTCGATCGCTATTGGATCCAAAGAACTTATACCATTATCGTGATTTATATTGCCTATATCCAAACTGAAAACATATTAAATGGATACTAAATAGGCTGGACTAAACTATATAAACTGCTAGAATGTATTGTAGTAATACAAAATGGAAGTTGTAAAAAATATAAACATAGTCTAATCGCTTACCGTCGTACGTCTTTTTTTTTTTAATAAGCAATAATTCGAACATTCTTAAGACGAATACACGTAAAGTACAATAATCCTGTTGTAGATAAACTAAACACTCATAAGGGTAGGGAATGTGTTACGTAAGGAATAAGAATTTATGCTTGACTCATTCAGTGGGATTACACGGATGGCTTCAACTATTACAATGTTTGTCATGTTTATGGCATTTTAAGTAACTCCTACTTGTAAACAATACAGCTTCAAATTATTACACAACTGATAACGATCCTAACGATCTAACCTATAAAGTTAGAATTTGTTTGTGCCTTACAGTTTTTATTAGACATCATAGATATTTACTTGATTATTAATTGATAGGGAATTGTTAAAATTTTTTATTATTTTATTTTAATTCTAGTTGATTGACTTATTTCTTTATGTAAAGAAGGATTAGAGTTATTAAAAAAATCATCTATTAACACAATATTTAAGTGAATAATAATATTGTGCTTTTAGTATGCTTTATTCTTATACTAAAAACATGATTGTTCCTTGTAATTTTAAGTATAGTATTATATTATCTGTGATTCTATATTTTTGTATGGCATGTTTTATAAATACACATATGAATCGTTTTTACTCAGAGCAAAATATAGAAATGGCTGCTTGTGATATTTGAGAATCACTGGGATAATTCTTTTAATATCAATTTTTAAAAAAGGTAGTCTAACTCATAAATAAATATATTTTACATACCAAGTGAATGCTCATGGCTGCTAGTTTATAATGAAATTGTCAGAATTATTATAGCTTAGCATGTATTTCGACCCTGAATTACGATTAAATGCACTTAACATGAGAGCGAGTCGTAAGAGAAAGTGGAGTTGCGTGTACGTGATCATAATTTACCGATTCTAATGGTGCTTTAGAGTTCTTTAGAATATTGGGAAACTTAACTAATCAATTCCAAATATCACGATATGTTATATTGGTTTTATTTGTTTTCTTGGTTAAAGTAAAGTAGAGATCGCT
The DNA here is from genome assembly GCF_012273895.1 of Zerene cesonia. Lineage (NCBI taxonomy): Eukaryota > Metazoa > Arthropoda > Insecta > Lepidoptera > Pieridae > Zerene > Zerene cesonia. Next base: position 6,082,534 of record NC_052106.1, on the reverse strand, counting down.
TTCATTAATATATTTTATTAGGGTTAGGTAATTCTTTGAGTTTCAGTTTTAAAAGTAGAAGATAATAATTAATATTATTCGTATCGATAAACAGAAAGTTTATCCATATCAATGTATGGCAATTTCAAAGAAATAGCTCGTGAATTCGGAAACACGTAACGTTACTGAGTGAATTAAATGGTTCTATATAATGCTTTCCATTAGTGAAGGAGTTTTCACCATCGGATCCATACTTCCGAAGATGTAAGGTAAGTAAGTAAAGATACAGAAAAATATATAAAATTTACAGCTTATTTGAATCTAAATCTGAATCTATTTACGTGTCTATGTATTTTTGTATCTAGACACCATTCGATATGGTTTCCTATAGTCATCATCATCCCTTATTTGTTCCCACTGAAGGAACACAGTCCTCCTATAAGGGTTGAGGCTGCCCAAGTGCGAGTTGGCAAATGTCATATGTATAAATTTTAGAGGACATGCCGGTTTTCTCATGATGTTTATCGCCATTGATTTGAGCAATGCAGTTGTATATAATGTTGAGATAAATTTAAAAATATTTTTTTATCCCGCATACTCTTTCGGTCTTGAACCCGTTTTGTCGATTGAAGTCCGAAGTCCTAACCGCTAAACCACAACTGTTCTTACAGTTATCTATTGAATAGTATCCTATATCCATGTAAATTTAATTTAAATGTTATGAATACACTATGTGTATAGAAAAACATTTATTTCATTTGTAATTTAGTGTTTCTACATAGAGTATTACATACGTGTTAGCACATACAAATAGTTATTATTTTATAGGTATTACCTATTCAAATATGATTTCAAAAAGGAGGAAGTGAATTGAATAATATGTATAATTCAATTATATTCCAATTTTACACAAGTTTTATCAATTGCTTATACTTAACATTGTAGTTACGTCAATACATATATTCAATTATGGACATTATATGGTTTTAGTGTCGTAATTAGATAAGAAATAATTATTTCGTTATTTACACATTAAATACCATATGAAATATTCAGCTTTTTTTCAGAATAAAGTACATATAACTAACTAAAGAAAGAAATTTGTAATAGCTGTATCACAACAAGACTGGCTTTAAAACAATTCTAAAGCATCAGCATTATCTACAGCCACTAACTTATTATCAAAAGTATCAAAATCAATTGTTCTTTTTTTCGCTACTACACTTTATTAACTAAATGCCAATAGAAGGATCTTAACTAAATCCCACATACTCCATCGAAGAATATTCTAAACAGCTTTTGGACATGGTCAATGGAATTCAGGCAAAAAATGGCAACACGTGGCAACGGTATGCTTTACACATGTTTTATGTAATACACGTACCGATTGTTTAAACTTTATTGTTTTAGTAATATGTATGGAATTTTAAACCCTCCCTCGGACGTATTTGACAATTGGTACAAGGATATAAAATTTTGCGTTAAATTTAATTGAATTCGCATTGAAATCGACGGATGGAATGCTTTTATCTTCTTTTGCTATAAATACGATTTTCATATGTGGTAGTCGAGCATGCTTCGGCACGAATTGGGCCAGCTCGCACCGGGGAAGTACCACACCCCCACAGAAAACCGGCGTGAAATAGCATTCTGCTGTGTTTCGTTCGGTGAGTGGGGGAGCCGGAGGCCCATATCCTTTTCCTTCCCCTTCCCAGTCCTTTCCTTTATTCCTCTCGCAAATCCTTTCTTAATCCCTTCCCAATTTAAAGTCGGCAATCCATTTGTAGAGGCATAATCGACTTCATTTCTCCACAAATGTTCATGGGCGGTGGTAGCGCTTACCATCAGGCGTCCCACCAGCTCCATTGCCGACTGTGACATAAAAAAAAAAAAAAAAAAATACACGTTTTAGTATTACGTAGATTATTAATATCATTTTCTATACATCAAATAATTAATGGTTATAAAAGAAAATATTGTTTTTTATATTAACTTGAAAACCAATCTTCTAATTATCCATATTTTCGAAACATTAATATAAACGACGATTAATAAAATGCTGCAGAATTTAATAGTCCAGACGTCAAATGACGAGCGTCAGAAGCCGTTCTCAGTTACAGCTTCATTTAAACTTCCCATTTGTAGGGTTATACGTACATAATTGTGGCAACCCAGAGTCCCAGACAAAATAAGACGAGGCTTGATTGATTGCAGATGGCTCTCCGTTGAGTATGTCTTTCACTAAACGTTCTATTAATATTATACTGTATTAATCTTTACTCTGGGATAATTAAATTGTGAATTCAAAAGCTTGGACTATGTTTATCCTGGAAACAAATATTTATAAGCGTGGATTGAGGATAGGATGAGGATATGGAAACGTACGGTTGTTGGTACAAATTGGTATTTAGGCTTGTAAAATTAATTGACGTGAATAATCTATACTAATATTACAAAGCTGAAGAATTTGATTGTTTGTTTGAACGCGCTAATCTCACGAACTGCTGGTCCGTTTTGAATTTTTTATCAGTTTTAGATAGCCCATTTATTGAGGAAGGTTTTGGGCTACATATATACCACGGGCGAAGCCGGGGCGAACCGCTAGTGTTTAATAAAGCGTTTTGAAATTAAAGAGATTTAAATGTATCGACTGAAAGAAGTAATAAATGTACAAAACAAATTCATATTTTCAGTGGTAATCAATTACTTCTTATTTTTATTTGGTTAGAGGTCAAGATCCATTTGAAAGTTCTTTATGTAAAATTTATGACCTAAGAAGAATCTTGAATATATTTCATATTAAATTAACAATCGCCTCCGGAAATTGTCTTCGAGTAAGTTGAAAAGGTTTGAAGCTGGAAGAAACGTTATAGGATATTATTTATAGCCAAATTCATAAGTTACATACATTTTGACAAATTTGTAAGAAAGTTAATTAAATTGTGAGATGAAAGTTTCTAAAAACTGTATATATATAATATGTTTATCATTTTAAAATGCTTAAGCTTATTTAACAAGAGATTTCAATGCATCGAAATTATAAATGCAAAAGTTTGTAAGGATGTGTGTGTTTGTTACTCTTTCACGCAAAAACTAATGAAACGATTGCAATGTAATTTGGACATAGACAGCTGTACAACTTGAATAAGATATAGCCAACTTTTTATCCCGATATTCCTACGGGATACGGACTTACGCGGGTGAAATCGCGGGGCGCAGCTAGTAATTAGTAATTGTTGATATGTATGTGGTTAGTTTATCTAAAATAGTAAACAAAAGAGAACATTTATTAAAGCTTAAATATAAGCTTAGTAATAACTAACAAATGAAGCTTTGAACACAAAAATCCAATTTAGAACATCCCGCCTGACTCATACATGTGTCACATTTAGGGCACTGATATTATCCTTCTACTAAACCTTTAGTCATCATGTGTATTTAGGAATTTTGCATTACATTGCTTATTCAAGTCATAGTGTTTTATAAATTAATTCTATTGAACGAGTAACGTAATTCAGATTATTAAAAATGATTGCAATTTTCATTATTTCAGCTTAGACTCACGCGTTGATGTATTTTTAGTTCTAATATGTTTAGTTAGTCATTTCGCAACTTATGTATTCTTTTCTCATATTAATTTACAAATTATTGTCACGCAGGAAATAAATGAGAACTAGATTAGATAGAAAAAGAGATTAAGAAACAAATAATCTAAATTATTATTTCATTATTTATGATTGAGATGATTAAATATAATCCCTACAGTTCTTATGATTTATATGGTAAATCTGTGTAATAAAATGTCTACTTTTATTTCAAATTAATTCCGTTACACTTAAATTGATGTTAAAATAAAATCATCGCCTACGCACGCTGTGAATTATTAGTAGATTGTAATCATCACTAATTATACGCTTTGGAAGTAATAAAATTTAATGAAATGTATAAGTTTTTTCTTCACATCCTTTAAGATGGGATAACGAGATATAATATCAATTTTCAAATTCGTTCCATTTCCTTAACAAAATTGTGTTTTGTAAAATAGGTGTTATAGCCTTATTATAATTTTAAATGTTTTAATGGAAGATAGGATGTCATTTACATCAGTAGATTTTATATTATGTTATATTCTGTCTTGTGTCTGCATAGATTTGTTGTAGAAGTTTCATCAAGTATCTGAAATAAGTTAGTATGCTAATACAATAATATTAAAATGTTTATTTTTGTATAAATCTTATACCTTTAAACGAGCAATTCTTGTATATATATATATATATATATATATATATATATATATATAATTGGAATCTCGGAATCGGCTCCAACGATTTTCATGAAATTTAGTATACAGGGGGTTTCGGGGGCGATAAATCGATTTTATTCGTGTTTTTTTTTTCCTGACATCTATTGGTGTATAATAATACTATTTTGCTTCGTAGATAGCTGGACAATTGAAATAATGTCATATTCGTGTTTTATTCGTGTTTTTTTTCCTGACATCTATTGGTAAATAATAATACTATTTTGCTTCGTAGATAGCTGGACAACTGAAATAACACATAGGCACTTTTTATACCGATATTCCTACGGGATACGGTTACGCAGCACGCTTACGCGGTTTCAACCGCGGGTCACAGCTAGTTATATATTAATTATGGTGTACTTAATTTCATATTAGTTCTAAACTATGTAGGTAGAGTTTTGGTGTACTTTACTTTGATTTATCGTACTTTCAGGTTTAAATTTATCCATAATATTTTTTATTCATATTTAGATGTATTACGGAGGCATTGCTTCAATTTTTACTAAAAACTGTTGATATGTGATTAAACTATTTAATACAGAGCTATTGATAAAAAAAAAAATTAAAATTTTTGTTCCCAAATCATATTCTGTATTTATTTTTTGAAAGTGCACAATAACATTCTTTTTATACCAATAACTATTGTATTGTAATCTTGTCAACGTCTCTAGATGTCAACAGACTATAAAAAATTGAGAATAGATGTTTTCGCTTTCAAATTGAAAGTCGCATTGTGAAACATGAATGACCAATTTATTAAATTAATTTTTTTCCCATGTTCACCCACCTATAGCCTTTTTTGTTATCATTGTGTCGAACCTGTAAACAGTTATTAATAGGGATGGCTGTGATACTTATTATTCAAGTAAATAACGTCTTTTCGCTTGTACTAACTAACAATTAAGTATTATCGAACTAATATTAAAAACGCGAAAGTTTGTAAGTATGTATGTACGTATGTTAGTTACTATTTCACGCAAAAATTACAGAACCGATTGCAATGAAATAAAGACTTTCTTTTTTTATTGACAAGATAATCTTGTGATCTATTTATTTTATTAAAATGGATTTTAAAGACAGGACGCTTTGTTAGCATTGAGTAGATTTTAATAACTTTTATATTGTTAGATTTGTTTGCGCTTAGATCCGAAATCTGTTTAAATAAAAACAGATTTCGGATACATAAGTTAATAGCAATTATAGTATATTATGTGGGAGTCGAGCGCGCTTCGACACAAATTGGGCCAGCTCACACCGGGGAATTACCACACCCCCACAGAAAACCGGCGTGAAATAATAGCATGCTACATTGTTTCCTATGGTGAGCGGGTGAGACGGAGGCTCGTTTCTTTCTTTCCAGTCGTCAATTACTTCCTTATCAATTTCCTCTTAAATACCGAATGATCATGGATGATGATCATCAATATATATATATATATAGCAATATATAAAATAAAAAGTCTTAAAATAACATTATACAAATATTAAAATGGTTTGGCAACCCTATATGATTTATAACAGTCATAACTTTGCAGCTACGTATTGTGGGCTATTTAGGTGTATGTATTGGTGAAAGTAATCGATATTATTATGATTCAGTAATTTGGTGATTTCATCTATAATAGAGGACCTAAAAACGTGAATGTAGAATTGATTGAATAGAATGTAAAATATTAGCTCTCTTTGCTTGTTACATTTTGCCAGATTCAGTTATTGTAATGATCTAACCAAAACACAAATGTTTAAAAAAAACAATTAATGCGTTTATAAGTAAGTAAAATTAAGGAAGTTTAGAACGAAATTCAAAGTTTTATTTAGTAAAAGCTTTTGTCCGCGGAATCGCACGCGTTAAATTCGGAGTAGTTTAATAGATGTTGTTTTACCTATAAACTTTCCTGTTGAATCCCTCTATCTATTAAAAAATAACCCATCTAATTTCGTTGCGTAGTTTTAAAGATTTCAGCATACATAGGATTATAGGGACAGAGAAAACAACTTTGTTTTATACTATGTAGTGATATGCCATTTTTTAACAGGCAAGAACATCCACACTATTACCACAGATCATATCAAAGCTTTTAAGATAACCATCTCACCACAGAACCATTCAACGCCTGAATTTTCTCACTCGACGTTTAACCAACGTCAATAACGGGGTGTCTTTGTACAAACAACTTCTTGTTTAACATTATAATCTTTATTTATGGATAAATGGGGAGACATGTGAATCGACGGATGACAGTAGATACCATCTTTCTGCTGGTGATATACTAAAAATCATGCAATATTGAACCTTATGTTGAGTACATAAGAAAGCAAAGATTATGTGGGTTGCAAATAAAAGATTGTTTCTTTTACGGTGACGGGTTACCCTTCAACTGAGGAATAAAGTGTGTGATATGCAGTAGAAGTTAAATCGTAAAGTGCGTGTCAAAAATAAAAACGTCTTTACGTTTTTAGCAGCAAGTACTGTATATAATAGTAAGTAATAACTCTTTTCAGTGTTTCTCTCATGCGAACAAATGAATAAAAGTCGTCATCATCATCATCATTATTATCAGCCTCTTGATGTCCACTGCTGGACATAGGCCTCTCCCATAGCATGCCACTGAGCCCGGTCGTTGGCTCCTTGTCGCCAATTGTGAACAGCAACCCTACGAATGTTATTACTCCACCTAGTAGCAGGGCGTCCAACGCTACGCTAACCGAGCCGTTGTCTCCAAAAGTCGTCATAATTTAGTGTATTTATAAAGAACAAGAAATTACTAAGAAACAATAATTGTACAAACAATTTCCACAGCAATCGTTCCCGGCGGAGATTGTCATCTTATGATTAAATTAAACCTGCAAAAACGATATTAGCAGTAAAAAATTACTTCTGCTTTGTTTTTTATTTCATTTGAATGTAAAAATTCACATTTCTTATTATTTGTAATCCAAAGGTAATAAATAGGTGCTATTGTTTTCTGTATAATTACAACTAAGACAAGTTGCATTTGAATAAATAAACATTCGTACAAAGGAGTAGGTGTTTTTGGATTTTTTTATGCCATGAACTGAGCTGGTGGTTCGCCTGATAAACGATCACCACCACCCATGTTAAACAGATGATACAAATATAAAAAAAATAATGGGATTTTCATATATAATTCATACATGATTTAATCATTTAAACATTTCTATGAAAGATCGAAGTTCAATAGTTAATATTTGAAACAAAAATAACAAACTGCATTTAATGCGTTTCGCCATAAATTGCATTATTGAAACTATATTGTATATATTTTAGATATAAACGAAATTGCCGTATTCTAAGTATAAATTTCATATGATCTAAACACTACACTGGTTGACATAAATATCGTATACGGGACATTTTACGACCGACAAAAAAACGCCTTCTAAAGATTTAAAAACGTGATTATTATACGATGAAAAGGGAAGTCGGTTCCCAAGGTCATAATTCTGTATTATATCTTTTGGACCTCACCATACGAGGGTTGAAATCACGTAGACTCCTTTATGAGAACACAATAAAAATTATACTCTATTCGTGCTGTTTATAAGGTTTAAAATATTTAAACAGTAACTTATTTGTTTACGCCGGCAATTCTTCCTTCTTGGAATAAAATAAATCCTAGGATTATTTGTTTTAAAAGCAAGATTGATGATTGCGAGGTGTTATGTTTTCCCGCCATCATCTTAGATCTGTCAACAAGTGACAAGTATCATAGATAACAACAGATGATTTATTTGTTTCACAGATACAAAAAGTGACGAAATAATAGATTGTGGTATAAATTTAATAAAAAAAATTGCAAAATACGTTGAAATAAGTTATCATCATTATATAAGATATATCATGAAATTAATAGAATATTCCGGATTTTCGATACAAATATTTAAAGATTAGGTTACATTTATTTTAAGAGATGTTTATATTATTTTTTGTTTAGTTACTCAATTATATATTTTTTGTTTAGTTACTCAATAACTTCCTGGGTTTTAACTGATTGGCGCGATCCTTTTTGTGTTTGACATGTAATTGTTGTTATTTGGCCGTTTTCAGGCTTGTGACCTATTTTGTTAAAATAATTGTTTCATATAAATACTCTATTTTTTTCAATTGCGCATAAAATACATATTTTAAACATTCGAAAAAACGTTATCGAATGTTTGAAATATGTATTGTATGTATCGTATTGTAATAATAAGCCATTAAGTCATTTAAATAAGGGCGTTATTGTTTCTCGCAATTAATTATTATTATGATGTAATAATATCTAAACAATGTACTAAAAATCAAGTTAAAAGTTCATATTACCAGATTTTGATTATCAATACGAAAGAAATCAAGAAAACAGGTAGTGTCAGAAATTTATTGAAGCGATTAGAATCGTTCCTGGGTCCCAATTATTTGGAGACCCTTTGGAAAATTGTTGCGTTAAAAGTATTATTTTTTTATATTTACTAATATTGTCGATAAGATTTTATTGAGCAGTTTATAGAATCCATGTGGAAATTTGTTGAGAAAAAAAAAACATTGTAAAAATATTCTTAACCAAATACTCTGAAATCTCACTCAGAAGTATTTTTCATTTCATAATTATTTTATTTTTAAATTCCTTCATTCACATATCTTTAATAACTGTTAATTTTGGGTATATTTCGTGTGATCTTATTTTCTCACCATGAATTTTATAATATTAGCGTTTTGTATACGGAACCTTTCGTTGAAATGTTTCATAAAAAAGAGAAGTAGCCTTCTCCCGTTTTTATGACATAAGGATGATGCATGGGTCGCTTTTTATAACTAAAGTTTTTTATAAGCACCCACAACAGTCTGTAAAAGTTTTAATCTGGCTTTTTTGTTAACTTGTACAATATTTGTAGTAATGTTAAAGTTATGTTATGTTTCAAATTATGTTTTTGCATACTTATTAACATTAGGAGATAGTTTATTACTTGTTTTTGTAGCTTTACCTATATTTCAGAACTGTCTACTTAACATGAAATAAACGAATGGGGTTGTTATTTTACGTGTCTATGTTTAATTTCAGAGCGTTGTACGTAATTAGAAGGGCATTTATTCAATTGTCTCTTTAGAGAAGAAATTTATTTGTTTATTCAACAAAAATGCGTAGCTCAATCCATACGTAGCTACGTACTGAATATTTTCATTTCACAATCATTTATTAACGCTTCGCTTAACTAATAGAATAAAAGGCTATTCGTTTCAACATCAAAATTAAGATATATAAGCCGTTGAACATACATTAAAATTTAACAAAGCGTACTTGCATACATTATCATAAATTCGCTTCAATAAATAACCGAATTAAAATACTAAGCATATCGTAATGGAATGAAATATAACCATCCATAAACATCTATTGTGAGCCATTAAATATTTAACGACTTAAATTTTAAGCAGAACATTAACAGTGTCGTAAAATGTTGCCACCCGCTATATTTTTAGTGTCCTATAAGCAGATGTCTTCTGTCGGTTGTATGGGGTGGAGATTGAATTGTATTGTTCTTCAAATGCGATTTTGTTAATTGTTTTTATTACCTAAAATAGTCGAATAATGTTTTTTTTTTTCGGTTTTTTAGTATATATAATAACCGTGCTTGCCATGTAAAATAAAAAGAAATGTACCAATGTGCTTTCTTAATATAAACTGAACGTATTTTTATTTATTTCTATTTCATTAATTGTTTGTAAGAAATTGAGTGAAATTTATTATTATATCAGTTAGGATATTGGCTAAATAAAATAAACAACACTAAATCAATCCTAAGCAAACAATTAAGGATTAAAGCTTTATGCATGTGACGAGGTTATAAGTACGGGATAAATGTGGGTGCTTTTTATGCACTTAATATGAGAAGGAATTTAAGTTCTGAAGTGAAATTAGGAATGTTAAGTTTTATTCAAGCAATCTACACTATTTGTTTTTCCATTTACCTAAAACTAGAAAAATGGATTCTTCGTAGCTAGCTTGTATGGTTATTAATAACAATAATAGGTGTCCCACAACACATCAAATTCTCTAAAGGACCTCTGCGTGTGGACTTGTGTTCCCACATAAAGAATCGCCTTCCAAAAGACCGGTACTTTGCTTCTGGAGGTATCCGAGTATTATGGAGATATAGACGTAATAATAATATAAATGTAACTCAAAGTGAATATTTTCACAACTGGCGTTAACAAATGTTTGTGTTTAAAATAAATATTGTGCAAACCCGCAATTTAGAAAAACGACCTCCAAAGTTGCGATAGCTGTTTGCACTGATATCTCCCACATGTCCGGCCGGCGCCACAAACAGATAAAAACCCTTTATTTCTGTTCTAAATGCTTCGAAAAACATTAAGTTATTATCCGAAGAATGTGACACAAAAACATTTCTGAACGCAGTTGCACAAATGGCGCCTCTGACATTTGGCGCCCACTTTTTCTTTCGAATTATTTTTTAATCGTCACATTTTACTTACATTGTAATTGAACTATTTTAAACATTAAAATCATGGTTATATAAAATTTTTTCGCGTAATTTTATGCCAGTTATATTTATTTTTATGTAGCGTAATTATTTTAACATTTTATTATGGTAAAGCAATTTTTATGGAAAGTACGTAGGTATAACGCTAACAATGTGGTATATTTTTATGATCATATTTATAAACCCAGATCAACAAGTTTACTGCACTTGAAATTACAATAATAAGAAAAATATTATTACTTAATTGCTGGAATAATATCATGAAATAAAAATATGAAATTTGTTTTAGCGGAATTGACATGGTCATAGATATAGTAGTCGTTTCAGATGGCTGATAAGTACATAACTTTGCATATTATATTCTCAGCCTAACACTGAAGCCCTAGTAGATTATTGCAATAATTTCGAGGCTCAAACAATTGATTAATTCTGAAAGTACCTAATGAAAACAGTTGAAAGCCCTCATGTGATTTTGAAAGCTGAAAAGTATGTTACAAATGCAAACATAACTCTTAATTGTATTAATGTTTTCAATATATAATATTATTGTCAATTATTGTGTGAACCTGTTCGGAGCTGTGTTTAAAATATTTGCATGTTAATATAATTGGCTAATGTGCTGTATGAAAATTACTTATAAGAACATGTAAAAACCACATTTGTGCAAATAAAGATTATTATTATTATCATAAGGCCTACTGTCTGTCATTTATTTTAATAAGAGTCATGTAATAAATGAATTTTTGACGGGTCGAAGTTAACACTAATCTTCGCTATTATTCACTCCCGACCTCGCTTATTGTCTCAGCAACTGAACGTATATTCGTCAACACGGAAAGCCTTGGGTTAATAAGCGGAAAATGAGGTGTTATATCAAACAATTATCCTTCTGAATTTGACTGGTATAAACTTATCCTAGACGTCTACGTAACATTTAGTTAATTAGTTGTGTTTGCGCAAAAGTTCTGGTATTATTGCGAAACAATGTTTATTCTAATAATATTTACTCTATTTAGAATTATTATAATGTGATCTTTAAGTGATTAACACATAACATATGATTTTATAATGAGATTTCAAAATACGATACAGGATTGATACAGGCGAAGTCAGCAAACATTTGTGTTGACCCAACTGCGCCTAATGTAGTAAACTACACTTTAAACAAACAACAAAGAAATATAATAAAGAAAACCCAAAAAGAAAATTAGTAGTCTTCTTAGTTATTGCGATTACACATTATTTTGTTTCAGAAGTTCTAGTCTATACCAATAGTTCAAATAAGGGATTGCATTTGGACATGGACTGACATTAAATGTTCCGTTAAAATCGAATCGAAAATTTTAAAACGTTCAGTTAACGGCTAGTGTTTATATAAAAACATATTTTGATGTTTGAATCAACTGTCGAGTCATCCTAGACGTTTCGCTTTATTTGCGGCTAGATCTTATAATCATGTGACGTAATGTAAAATTTTAACGATATAGTGCGCTGCAGCTGGCCCAATTTGTGAAAAAGTTCATCAAATCGTGTTCGTTTGCACATTAAAAAAGCTTATTTACGGGCACATAATAACACAATTAAATTAAAAATCTAAATCGATTATTGTGCAAATTTGTGATATAATTATAATAATCACACGTAAAAAGCGAAGTTACGTTCGTAATTGCAACACTATTTATATTCAGTCACGAAACAAACCCACTTCCGTGTGTCAAATTACAACGAGATATCGACAATATTATGAAATATTTTATACAAAAGTATATACATATTAATTAATGAGTGCGAACTTCTTGCTACTAGATAAAAAAAAATATTAAAAAAAATAATTAAATTAAAAATAAACTAAAAAACGACTTGAATATATACGAAAGAATACATTACAAATGTTTGTTATCATATAATATGTACTGGCACGTCTTACATTAAGCAACAAAACAAAGGGAGCTTTTTTATTTCACTAGCTGGAACCTTCGGCTTCACACGACTGGTACCCGGCTAAAATATACTTATATATTAATCCAGACTATATATTTAATCTATACCAAATTTCATACAGATTCTAACCGAAATATTTGCGTGAAAGAGTAACAAACATCCATAAATTCATACAAACTTTAAAGTTTATAATAAAGAAGCGGCGCCCCACGTTTTCACCCGCGTAAGTCTTTGTCGGGAAGAAACATCGGGATAGAAAATTGCCTATGTGTTATTCCAGTTGTCCAGCTATCTACGTGCCAAATTTCATTGCAATTGGTTCAGTAGTTTTTGCGTGAACGAGTAACAAACTTCCATACATACACCCATTGATACTTACAAACTTTCGCGTTTATAATATTAGTAGGAAGTAGGGTTTTGTAACAAGCGACTCTTTAACTATTTTTAACTATTTAAGATGTTGCACTAGGTTTTACAAGATATTATAATTTTAAAATTCTAGGTAAAATATTCAAATGCATATCGTTTCCGGTAAGTACACAAAGATAAAAATAAAATAAAGAAATCCTCAGTTCAATTACCATAACATATAAATATATTTTGCAATCATTTTATTAACCTGAAAAGGACAATTGGATAAATGTGAAACATTCGCCGTCAAGGCTTAAACCCACATCGACAATTCTCCAATTTTCATAAGTAGGACATTAGAGGTCGGCCGTTATACACTTATGGATAAAATATCAAAACAATGTATACGTAGGTGTTACATTTTTATACAATTTATTTTATTTCCACTAGCTATTATTAACGGTTAAATAAAACTGGAAACAATTTTCCTATAGATACACACACTAAAGTGTGAATATTTAAATAATCACATATGTCCTCTGGGTGAAGCATTTCGACTAAATATAACCAAAGAATACATATTAATTCTCAAATGTTAACCATATGGCAGCGGCAACTAATGATCCCACATGCAAAAATAAAGCGCAAAACTAATACGAATTTAGAACAATATCTTGATATGATATCCTTTGTAAAGAATGGATACTATAATTGAACGAGTAAACGTTACTATAATCCTATCCTACTAATATTATAAATGCGAAAGTTTGTAAGGATGTGTGTGTGTTTGTTGCTCTTTCACGCAAAAGCTACTGAACCGATTGCAATGAAATTTGGTACGTTGATAGCTGTACAACTGGAATAACATATAGGTAACTTTTTATCCCGATATTCCTACGGGAAACGGACTTACGCGGGTGAAACCGCGGGGCGCAGCAACTAATAAATAATACAGTAATAAAAAGAGCCTACAATCAAAACGATCATGTCTATTAATGACTTATTTATATAGAGCAAATGTCTTCATTTAAACACCTACAATTCTACCACATAACTATTCGACCAATTCATCATAAGTGATTATTATCAATCGATATGACCAACAGCGGCCATTGACCCGTACTCTGGTAAGCTTATTTACGTCTTATGTGCGACTTGCGGTATCGTTTCATATATAATTGTATTACCTACTTAAAAGACGGTAATTTAAGCTTGAGTTCGCCACTCGATACGTAATAATAAGAAATAAGGAAACCGTCTTGCTGAATTAAAAACGAATGAAATCTGTCAAGTATACTTGACTAGAGTGCTTTGGTTGTAAATGTATTAAGTTGCTACCTATCTCAAGAGTTTTTATATTATTCAAAGATCAAACAAATAACCGCGTAATAGTCTATTAGATTAGATAAGAGTTTATTGATTGATTTCAAAAGCGCTTAAATTTTGTTGCGTAAACAAAAAGTTGAGTTATATTTTTGTTCATTTAAGAATTATTTAAGGCTAAAATGAAGCTAAAATTTGTATGTAAACATAATCAAATAATCCTAAATGGTTGCTATAAATAAATCTATTATAAACAAAGCTTTACAAATCTACACTTATGCCACGAGCAGCGACAAATCAAAATAATAATCTATTGTTATTCATCCTACACTACAGAAAAATTTACTCAACTTCGCAATTGACCAAGCAATCAATCAATGATAAAAAAGGACCGTCCTATTTCAACACAGCAAAACGACACTTATCACGAGAGGCCAATAGCTCAAAATAGAATGTACCTCATTAGTAGATAATTGATGCTACTCGTCACTGGTATCGGGATGACTTATTGACTATTGTTATTTAGCTTCTTGAAGTAAGCGATCATCTCTAATCTTTATGAGTAAAGCGTGGGTTTGATGTACGAGACGCGCTGAGATTTGAGATATGAACCAAGGTTTCAGAGACAGGTGGAGGTCATAAGTTATATTAGCGTTTTAAAATAGGCTTTATATTATTCAATATTTGTCGATTTGTGTGTATTTTCAATTTAAATATGTTAAGGAAATGTGTAAAAATATTTGGTGTATATCTTAGATGGTATACAGTTTCATCAAAATTTAATGCGGATGTAGATAGGATTACAAAAATTATCATTTTTTATTATTTACTTTATACTAGGCAAAGAAACTTAGGTGCGGCCAGCGGTTTTACCACCGCCTATTCACAATTGACGACTTTAAAAGGTAGGGGAGGGGGTAAAGAAAGGACTGGCCGATCTTTTATGAAGGTGTGGTACCTTTCCTGTACCGAAGCGAATTCGACTTCCAAAATAATGATACGTCAAAATTAAATAAAAAGTCAATTACAGCTAACCACTAATTACTTGATTGATGTGATTGAATGAATGTGGTTATGCCAAACGTGAGATTTTCCTATATTCAAAAGTTGAAATTTATTGTTTATACGCTGTCTCAGTAATAAATATTAATATAGTGCCCATATATTCCGTCTAAAAGCGTATTCGGCATAATTCACTTATAATTCCTCAGACTCACAGAAATCAGTCTCAAACAATAAAATTCGATCCACTACAAGGAATAACACGCGTTTACATAGTAAAATAAATGATACAACATTGTCTTTCCTCGAGACAGCGCGGCGTCGTACCTGCAATGTTGGCCACAGAACAGGTTCTTATGTAACATTGATGAGCCAGTTCACGTATGAATGCGCTTTGCGTAAAAAAGCTGGGTTAATTAACCAGATTATGTAATACGACGGTAAAATATTACGTCTGGGGAACCCAGGATTTGGGTTATAAACTTACTATTGATTTTGTTTACTTTCTTGACAGTCTATGGACATATTTTATCCAAGGATCATTAAAATGTCTGGTAACTATATAGGTCTATCAGCTAAATGGACCCCGAAAAGCGTGGGTAGTCGTTTATCTTCTTATTCTTCCGCAGATCAAAATTATATTTTATCGATCATAATTCTTATCTTAATCTTAGGAAAACATTTACAAACATAGAAATGACAATTTCATTCAGCTTCGTTTCTTATTAAGATTTGATAATTAAGGCTAAATGTTAAGGAAGGATAAGAAAACCGTGAAAATGGTAACGATCTGTGAGCAATAGTGGAAATTAAGGAAACATTGCTTTAATTTGTTTAAGAAAATCATGTCTCATGCATCTTACTGTTTATTAACTATTTCCTTATAAAAACATTCACGTATGTCTTTGAAGGTTCGTGTTTTAGATTTGATGGATAAGATCCATTCTGTAAAAGATATTTAAAAATATTTGTATGAGTTGTAGATTCGACTGAGGTATTTGAAGTTGTATTGTATACAACACTTGTATTCCCTTCCCTTGTCTGTCCCTATGAATGTATGTATCCTTAAATCTTTAAAACTATACAACGGAATTTGTAGTTTTTTCAATAGATAGATCCATCGAAGAGTATATATTAAACTACACAGAAATTAACGCGTTCGAAGCCGCGGGCAAAAGCTACAAAACACTTTCACTCTGAAATTCTTCGGAATAATTTAGGACGCAAAAAGCAGCTATTTCCTCCAGTAGAGGAGATATGAAATAAATTCCCTTAATTTTTCATAAATATAATTACTGCTTATTATTCCACAGGTGTATGTCTCGGTACATTTACTAAATACACAGATTTTATCGTGGAAAATACGACCATAATAATTTAACGCGTGCTTTCTGAGTAATTTCCATACAATATATTTGATGTCTCTAGTTTCAACGGCTTGTATTACCGCGATGGAGTTACGCATATTTTTTGTTTTTCTCTGGAAATACAATCGATTATTTTTGTTATCTATTCAAAATTAAATATCTAGGCATCCTTTCCACTCCTGTCCTCACTTTTATTCCTCCCGACAATCTTTCATTAATACCACTACCAATTTATAAGAGAGTCGTAACGTCTGACATCCACCTCACGTTACTCCAAATGTTTCAATTGCCGACGATGACATACAACAAAGTAATATGTGTTTTCTTTATATTATATATAAAAACACATACTAGAATATTATTTTTAATAAGTCTTGAGTGATACTAAGCAACAGTTTAAATACAATCAGGGTAAAAGCGGTCTTTTAAACGTAGATATTGCGGTTTAGTTGAAGAAGGCGGACAATGGCGCCTGTGCCACATTTTAATATAATATGTAACAAATGGAGCCATTGACAAGTCACAAGAAAGTTTTTACTTGGAATCCATTAAAATGATCAGATAAGTTTATTGCAAATTGGCTTGTTTTGGTCAATTAGCTTTAATTAAGGAGGGACTAAATGATTGTTTTCTGGCAAATATCAAACTACAACGGTGACTCTTAGCTTAGTTAGCAGAACCGTTTTTGTCACCATTAGGATTGCAATAATTCCAAGCTTTTTATCTTTTATCATCCATCTCATCTCCATGCAAAAATTAAACCAAAGTCCATCAAATAAAAGTCCTATAAATTTCATTTAATCGGTCGTCATATTAAATTATCTCCTGTTGCAATTCATTGCAAGGACATTACTATAAACCTACGTTATATAAATGTATTTATGTAAACAAGGCAAAATCCGGTATCTCGCAGCTTCTTCTAATATAAAATAACAATAACGTAACATATATTTAAATTTTTTGATATATTTATAGCCGTCACACCTTATTTATTATAATGGAATTGTACAATAGTAAATGGCGTAAACAAAGCGACAGGCTGTAAATAATAAATGATTTATGGTAATGTCCTATAAGATATTCGTCCTTGTTTGGCGGTTACATCTAGCGATACTTTGTTAGAATCTTGTCACACTAAGACAGTATACTGTCGGAAATTCGGAATCTCGGTATGTTTTCTTATATATTTTTTTTTAATTTTCGTAAATCGGGTACGACTTCTTGCCGTATATTAATGAACGTCGTTAATTTCCTCATTAGATACACAAAAATTCAGAAGACAGTTTCACAACAGTAATGTACAATACGATACACAAACGCACTGACTTCTACCAACAGAGTCAAGTGTCGCCTTTGATTCTTAGTGCATATATATAAAGAGAATTGGTGTATTTTCATAAAGTTTCTTAAGAGATTTCTTAAAAAATAAACTCAGTCGTACTTTCACTTACGCAAAAGTCGAATTTTCTCAAAACACAAATTTTAAAAAACGTGACTGCTCCGACTATCAGCGGTCAAGTTTAGTTTTTGACAGACCAGATGAAGCATCCATCACTCTTATCAGCTGAACGGCATATGCTCCAGATAATAGTGTTTGTTTTCGAAGTGCTATCGCTGTTATGTCTGATTATTTACCTGCCTTTGAGTGTCCATGTTTAGATATATACGATCTCCTTAAAGGAACCTCTTTATATTAAGCAATAAAAGTATTGTGTTTGTAATAAAAAATTCTTATTGCTTAAAAACTCTACAATAATATTATTAAACTATGATAAATTTACAGTAACATTATGTAAATTCTCAGTTATTTTGCGGGTGAGATCTGAATAGATAAATCAATTTTAAGATGAATTCCAAATATATTCAAAATTCTCAGAACGGTCTATAATAATCAATATAATACACCTGTTAATTATTTATTTATCGTTTCACAAATTAAATTGGGTTTGGCTGGAATATTTATTGAGTTAGTGAAAATATAATGTCTTATTATATTTAAAGTTAGGTCTCACATATTTATGTAAAGGAGAGGGTGAGGAAAGATTCGATTTAAAAGTTCTATCTAATATAAGTGATGTTTCGCCATTTTCTGGTCGACATCCAGACAACGATTTGTTTGTTACCTGATATAAATTAATAAATAAAATAATTTTATAATATTTTTAAATGTAATTAAATTTATAACTGTAAGGGCCAGTTTCGCATGTCACTGTTCTATCAATACTTTTCGACTTATATTATCATACATAATGTCATTTAAACATTAAGGAATTAGTTAAACAGAATCCTAACCTACTAATATTATAAATGCGAAACTTTGTAAGGATGTGTGTGTTTTTGTTACTCTTTCACACGAAAAATACTGAACCGATTGCAATGAAATTTGGTACGTAGATAGCTGGACAACTGGAATAACGTAAAAGCAACGGTCTTAACCGGGTGAAACCGCGGAGCGCAGCTAGTACATTCATAAATTGTAAAAATTGCAGAAAGAGGAAAAATTGTCTAAATAATGTAATGATTTACTATCTACCACAAGACAATCATAACATCACGCAAACATCTCCAAGTATTTGTGTTATATATCTTTTTAACTTTAGTATATAACTCGTGACTGCATATTTTACTGTACACTTAGATATGGTAAATAACAAATCACGAGGCGCCGTATTATTAAACAAATTTCAATATCACGATGCTAACGATTTTGCATTACGAGAATACCCAATACTCGTCCATAATATATCGATTCTTGTTAAACTAGATTATATCTTAGTGTGTTTTTAAGTTTAATTTATTAAGTTACTATTTGTACCTAATTTAACACAAATAAATAGGAAATAGGTATCTCATATGAGTAGAGTTTACTATACTTTTTACCTACCTCCTTTTGAGTTACGTTGCTATCTATATTTCAGTTGGTTGCCTGGTAGAAACCACTTATAAGTGATAAGGCCGCCCTCTATTTGTTAAAGCATAACTTTTGTTTTTGTTTTTGTATTTTGTTGGCAGCAAAATAAAGTGTTTTAATAAACAAATAAAATAAATAGATTAGGCTTAAGAACACCTGAAATAAATAATACCTATGTTACTTTAATAAATGATGAAACCTCAAGGTGCCCCAACAATGCAATACCATAGTACATATCCTGAGCAAAATCAATCACTCTTATATACAATACCAATGAATAAGGGCATAAACAATATTACGAATGATCGTAAAATCGTGTCGATAGATGGAGACATGACACATTGAGGTCTCCGCGCCTCAGATAACTGGCGATAATGAGGACTTATGTCTTCATTGTTCTTATTGAATGTATGGCGAGTTATGTAATTGTCGGCTGTATTGATTTGGGAATGAACCAGTGTCTAGACCCGTGGGGATTGCCTGGAAGATAGAGATTAAAATAAATAATTTTGAAGCTTACTAGCGAATCGTTAAATCGTTATTATTATACGCAATGGTTTTTCTATACTGTATATGTGTATCATTATTTTTGTACTCCAGTGCTGGTGACGAATGAATCGTATAAAAAACCGAAACAAGCACAGATTATTAAATAGATACTACAAACCGCAGGTCATTAAATAAGCAATCACTATCACTATAATTAAGTAGGCAGAATTCGGTCACAAATCTAGTTTAATTTTACTGTTTATTACTTTAGGGATAATTTGTACTCATAGGGAAAATGTTTCCAAACTTTTGAAATAATATTTGGCGCTAAGAACTCGTTTTTTAAATAATTATCAAAATACTTAAGCTATAGATATTCCAAGAAATTTCAATAAATTAAATGTATACCTACATACCAAGGCCATTTCTGTTCGTGTTTACAAACAATTGTTCTAGAAATCCGTACATCTGTAGATGTACTGCCTGTTTACGGTCACGAAATTTGAGTAAAAGTGAACGATGAATAAGCATCTTTATCTAGAGAATTGGACCATTAAAACAAGGGCACTTATTGCATCCGTGTTAAGGTCCAATTTGAAGGTCACGCAAATGTTTCACCTAATCAATTTGATAGCACTGCGAATTGAAAGGCCGAACGCTACAATTCGTGCATTGCGTTGTCTAACAAATGAATGTAAAGCTTAACTTTATTGAATTTGAGTTCAATATTAACTAGCGATATCATTCCGAAATGTCGATTTACTTAATGCAGTATACCATTTTGCTACGTCTTTAATTTCTTTATTGTAAATACATGTTACTTATAGTACTTTAATTTTTTTTTATTAAATGCATTTAAATGCATAATACAATGGGAAGTATTTGAATTTAATATACATCCGCTTGGGAATTAGAAATAAAACAGCATTTAGTTGAGTTGAAATTCATTACTATTTTAGAAATCTCAACTAACAACAATATTTATAACTGCTCGTTTATAACATAGTTTTTAAAATGCAATTAATTGCGAATTCAACGGATGCTATCAAACAATTATTTATTTATTATAGTAATTGCGCTAAACGAACTTCCTATTAATCAATATTATAACAACAATATCTTATGATATGATTCATTATTGCATAAACAAGACAGGAATTTAAAATGTGTTCTGCAATGGTAGAATGCGGTCTACGGCTTATTCTACAAGGAAAATGGATTATTACAATTGTTTATATATTTTGAAATGTGGAGTGACTTTTAATTATACAAAATATATGGTCTAGTGACTGGCAATTTGATTGCGCAATGGCCTACGTGTTTGATTACATGTCCTCCAGATTTTTTTTAAAAACAAATTATCACCACATAGTAACACAAACTCGCTCCCTGTGTTCCTATGTAGCATACATAAATACATAAATCTTAAAAATTGTGCAACGGACTTTGATAGGTGGTTTTAAATAGACAGAGTGATTCAAGATGAAGTTTTATTTGTATGATAACATCTATTAAACTACTCCGAATTTAATGCGTGCGGACCGCGGGCTTAAACTTATATGATAATGAAAAGACCCGCGGAAAATAGCAGCATGCTACTGTGTTTTTGTTGGTGAATGGGAATCCGAAGGCTGGTTTCCTATAATATTGAATTATTTAATTAAAACTGTCCTTTAACTACAGTTCATAATAAAAAAAAATCTAAAGACGTATTAACTTGGTTAAGGAATTACATTATTACTATTAAATATCGCTATTAAAGCGTTATAAATATTTGCAGATACAATATATTATGCCTTTGTAAATAACTTATGTGGATATACTATGAATAAGTATTCCGTAAGCCAACATATAGTGTAAGAGATGAATATTTTTATGGAGCATTAAATATATTTAAAAAAATTACTGGCACAAGGTTTAATCGATAATAATGATTGATAAGTATCGTAGTAGAAATATTTAAATTAATGCATAACATATTAATTGTATTTTACAACAGTATTGGATCAAGAGTCTCCTGTTTTGAAAGGTTTTAGGTACAATTCAATTATAAATTGATCTACTGATGTCCATAAATACATACTTACAAATATATATTACTTTTTACTTAAATGGAATGAAAGTCTTTAACCAGATTTTAAAGAACATCGTTTTATTCTATTTACTGCATGCATATATAAATTGCATATTAAAATACAAACAAAAACTTATTCTATTGACAATTATATTCAAGTGACAAATTCCCAGATTCTTAGACTATAATCTGCCAGGTAGGTTAGCAAAATACCTCAGCGTAAGTGAACACATGAATTAAGCATGTCGTTGCATAACGGCCTTGCCATCGGCCACCCTGCCTGGCTCGCACCTAGCTCCAATCTAGATCGTATCTAGCCTAGCGCTCAGACACGCACGCACTGCATACTACCATAGTCAAGTATGCGCTCTGTGGCCTGCACTCCTTACGAGATTAGTAGTAATTAGTAGTGTTTAGTTTAATTTTTAGTTTTATAGCATTGAAATGCTTTATGAATGAGAAATTTTGAAAGAATAGAAAAAATTTGATCACGAGGCGGGATTCGAACCCGCGTTTGAAAAAAAAAATTATCAGTGTAAACGAATTTAAATTATACAAGTAATAATTAAAAAAGAAAACAAAACACGCTCCACGTATAGAATTAGTTAAAATTGTCTCATTTCCTTTACCTACATAGAGTATTCGTAAATAAATTGTGAGGAGACTAGAAATACAGAGTACTTTTTCCGCAGGAAACCATCTTATTCCAATGGGAATTTCCTTGGAACACACGCGCGGAATTATAAGTAGTAAGCTTCTAAATTGACTAAACTATCTGAATGCAGTTAAATATTGAAAACTTTATAGACATTTATGAATATTTATTACAACATTCTATTGCGTTATGACAAAGTATTTCGATAATATGGTAAAAATGTATGCTGACGTTTAATATTATATTCATATGTCTTACAAGTTGAGCTGTTTCCTACAGTATATTAAGTCGTTACATTAAGTTATTGCGAGCAATAAAAATATAAACAGACAAATGCATTGTAATACATTGTACAATAATTTATCAATAATGTCAGTTGTTTATTTCTGAACAGTCTCTTTTGTAATCTTTTAACGTTTTTGATATTGGTCACATTGTCGTTTTGTCAGTCTGTATAAAACTTTGTAGTTTAACAATCGTTTGTTATTGCAGCAAAAACATTGTAAAACTTTACGACTTTCTATGTACATTTTTTTTAGTTTCATCATTAACCTCGCCGTGGGCCTCAGCTGATCGAGGGATCGAGGGTAGATTAGTGTGCAAAAATTTAATTAACTTCATTTATTCCACCTTATTAACATTGTCTTAAACGGCGAAAAAAAAACATAATGAGAAAAGAGGTATGTCCAAAAACCAAGTTTAAAAAAACCTTATAAATTATGGTCTAAAAGCTTATAGTTGTCGATGCGTGGAAACATAAGAAAATTATAAAAAGTCATTTACAGAACATGAGGTCAATTGCCGATATCCACTCAATCACGACCTATATCAGTTAATAGAAGCTGATTGTAAATACAATTTAATTTAGTTTATGTATCTGCATGAATGAGTGTTCGACTAATTATAGCGATGACTTGACATATGGATAACCTCTATAGTATTGCAAAATGCAGTAGTGCAACTTTACAATTTGTATCGGATAATGCACAAGCTTTATCTGCGATTTGTGTTATCTTATTTTTTTAATCTGTAAAGCTTCTTTAACACGAATGGATTTACAACGAATAAGCGTTGATTGATGGAAATTCGGTTTTCGTAATTTGTAATAATAATATCTAACAAATTACATTTATGCATATTTAACAAAAATTGTAAATATGTAGACAATATTGTAGATAATAAACGTTTTGTTGGCAGTATATAGTGTAGTTATGAAATTTTATACGACACTCTTATAAAATATGTCAGTATTAATAATGATTATATTCATTCTATATTGGCCCATAAATCATTCATATTTATTTACTTACAATATTGAACGTAGAATAATGTTGTCTCTATTAAAATATTAATTAATAAATGTTAGTTATATTTTGTACTTATTCAATTAAAAGACATAGAGACAATAAAATAATAATGAAGTTAAATCTCATTAAGCAATCCATTGATTCACTATGCACATTATTCAAATTACAGATATATAATTACATAAAATATCTTAAATAACAAGGGAGACCTATCCACTGTTATAAATAAAAAAATAGCAAGAATCAACGTCTATTACAGTCATCTAATCAAAATATTAACCGATTTTATACCACGTGCTCAAAACCACACCACGCATAAATTTGTAACGAGATTCAAGGTCAAATTCCACATGTATTTTTTTTAACATAACGATTATGTAATGTGTGGTACAAAAAAAGTCGTTTATTTATTATGCGACACTCATCTATGGTCTACGGCAACAGAATTTAAATTTGATCCATCGGTAGCACAGACTAGACACAAGCCGTTTTATTTTTTGCGATGATAATACACACCACAGATAATGTAACCTCGCCTAATATGAGACTCGATTACTGGTTATCGATTAACATTAACGGAAGACAAAAAATAATAAAAATGTAACCACGCCAGGATTTGTTGCCTTTTTCAGCTCTAGGATAGAATGCAACAGAAAATAAATTAGACATTTTGTAAAAAGGTACATGCAGGTTCTGTATGTTAGAACTTGTTATCTAAACAAAAAAAAAATGATGAATTGATAATTGATTTTAAAACAATGACGCTCTTATTACTCGTGCAAACTGCGTGGCTTTCCATTGAGTGAAATCCCAAAAGAACTGATTGCCGTTATTCCCAATGGAATCAACACATTCAACACTATGAGTAATCTTTAGTCACAGTTGTTTCTTAGGGGTATCAAATGCGACTGTCGTTCTTTGGCCTTTCGTCGTACGCACCACGATTGAGCCCTTTGCTGTTTCAACCAAGGTTATAATTATTCATTTACCATCACACCGATTCATACACTAAAGGATTCGTGACTGCATCTACCTAGAATTCGTTTGTTTCTTTAAATTGCCCAAGATTGATATAACCTTATGGAGTTGATTCGTGATACACTGGACATAGAACTTTGACCTATACGTCAGATTGGATCCTTTAACAATTGTTTTAAGGAATTGTTATAAAATAATTAGTTGCATGTAATGACGTTTCGTCACGAAATCTTTGTTAGAGGTAAGATTAGTTGATAATATAGAATTGAAACATGTATTTGAATTTTCAATTATATTTGCTTGCTTTTGTTAGAGTTAAGTTCATTGGCGTCTGGCCATTATGATTTGTGTTATAAATTGAATGCTACTGAATATTTATGCATATATGTGGATATATTATAGAATTTACACATATAGATGTGGCTCAGTGGTTGGACCTTATACTTAAAAGCGATAATCGTGGAATAAATAAATTGATTTTTCATTTATAAATAAATTGATTTTTCATTTTATTTACCAACTTTATCACCACTTCCCGAAACGGTGAAGGAAAACATCGTGACCAGACCGGTATGTCGAAGATTCAAAAGTTCGACATGTGACAACCGCACTTGGCTAGCGTAGAGGATTATGACCTAAATCCTCGTAAGAGGCCAGTGTTCCTGCAGTGGGAACATATTATATGGGCTGATGGGGTTGATAAATTTTATTTATTCCTAATCTTTGAACAAACTATAAATTAAATCATCATTTACCCATTATCAGAATCGGTCATATAGTTATTATCGTAGGTGATATTTGACAAGGAGAAAGCATTTTTTTATACCCAAATAATCTCCGTTAAATTTTCTATTAAATTAGGCAAATTAGCAATCGAGTAATAAATTCATAGGGCCGAAACCGACGCTAATCGTACAATACATTATTGGTCATACATTACACTTGGTTATGACTCTTCACACGACACATTTATCAGTGCAACACAAACATGACACACTAAATACGCATATTAATATCACGTGAAAGTGTTATGTGACGTGACCTTTCCTCTGTCACCCACTCGTCTAAAGTGTTCCTCTATTACACAAAATGCATGCATGGAGATGAAGTTCCTACTTCCATGAATTTAAGGGTGATTATTCTATACCTGTATCGATCGGATAATGCTTATGTAAGTTCATTGTTTGATCGATTGCTTGTGAAGTTTGGGTGTCACATAATAGGTTGTATGCGATTATTGATTTTTACGTAAGAGCTAACGGGTTGATGTATCGTCTAGTGTCTGAGACTCAGGATGCTTATTTAATGTGTAAACTGAGCATTTTTAAAGCAGAATTTTGGCTGATTATCCATTTATAAAGAAAATACACCAGAAATTGGTATAATTCAAGTATATTTCCAACGTTAAAACTGGTCAATATAACAACTATGTTATGACGATTCGAAAGTGCTCTACTCGTATATTAAGTCTACTGGAATAAATAAATGTTTGAGTTTGAGTTTAATGTCAACCTCTTTTATATATTCTTTGTTCTATACGCATATGCTATATTCCATTCCTCCGGAATTAGCAATTCAGCGTGTAAATTGTTTTTGAAATTGCTTATATCAGTATCACAGGTGAGTATCGTAAGATGACGAGTTTGTTCATTTGTTTTGAAAACACAACTCATATTATGAGCTAAATTAAGTGATGTGATTGTACTGTAGGTGTTAGTATGTGACCGTTCCTCTGTTGTTTATTTTTGTATTAACCGCTTCCTTGGCATCGTGGTTACGGCGACGTAGTGGGAGCTATCTCTGGTGGACTAAACAAAGGAATATTTTGTGTCGTGTGATAGAGAAAAGATTGTGAAATGTTTGCGTCCTTCCTGTCCCAGCCAGTGGGCTTCGTTTTTATTTGTATCGTCGAGAGTATCCTATCCTGCTTCCATTTTTTAATACGCTTTCATTTGCTTCTCTTGTATTTTTGTATGTAAGTGACTCCTTTAGACTCGAATTGACTTGACTTTAAACTGACTGATTTAAATCATTAGAGCACATCAAAACTTGATCAAATTATTTATTTATTAATTGTCCATGACCTTAAATACAAGTAAAAGAAACAATATGCTAAAGATGTAAAACAGTTGACGGCTTATAATTATGCAGTGATCATTGGGCAACCAGGGGAAGGGAAAAACTGAAATATATATTTTGTAAAATTTTGTAGACTGGTTTATGAAATAGGTTTTTGCTTTTTATAACCCACATAGTACAAGTTTGGGTTAGTGTCTGAAAGATTCTGAATTGTTTATTTCCCATTTTTATAATAAAGCAGCTCCCGAAGTAACCAATAGGTAATGAATTGACTCTCCAGATGTAAAAGCACTCATTAAAAATTATTAACGGGTAACTAAGCAAAATCCGTTATAGTAACAATGCTACCTAATCGCGCCAGTATGAGGGCCACCCGCGGAGTAATTATATATTAAAAGACGTGAGAAACGCCCGTACCCTCCCTTATAAATCCCTTGAGTGCTAAATATAAAATGCATGTCGTCAAGGACATATTATTTTAACTGTGTGCATTGATATGCGAAGTGGTAGAAGTATTGTGTTTTTATTGCCAGAGGATTTTTCTATATGATATATAAAAAATTAGAATTTGCTTTCTTTTAATCGTATACCTACTCAACATGCAAAAAAGTCTTTATTTTAAAAGGAATATGATAGAATATAACTTTATACATCCATATTTTCATTTGTTATTTTCCAGTAATTTCGCATACACATCCTCTTAATACTCAATCCTACTAATATTATAAAAGCGAAAGTTTGTGAGGATGTGTGTGTTTCTTGCTCCTTCACGCAAAAACTACTGAACCCATTGCAATGAAATTTGTTACATAGACAGCTGGACAACTGAAATAACATATAGGCAACATTTTTATCCCGAAATTCCTACGGAACCTTACGCGGGTGAAACCGCGGGGCGCAGCTAGTAACTATATAATCTCAATACTCTATAGCTCCATAATCATCTCATATATCCACGAATCTTACATAAAATACTGTATTTACGCGACATATGGCTATTTTTAGGCTATATTCAAATTATTTACTGCACCGTCACGTACATATAAATGCGATTACAAAATCGTTATATTTCCAAAGCAGTAAGTATACTAAAATGTATTTACGAAACATTGTTAGAATGATACTCCATGCTAAGGACACACTTTAGCCGACTGGCATGAATAATCGGCAAATTGTGCACTATTTTCTTGAAGTTGGAATAATTCTAGTATATCAATGGTTGCCTTCATCACAAACTAACATTTTATTCCTAATAAATTTGTGTATTATGTGATGTTACATTAAATATACGTATTCAAGAAAGAACCTTATATTAATTCTAATGCTCTACTGTATTAATAATTACATAATTATAATGACAAAGTCATACTTAATTTTTCGAAAATATACAAGGAGACTTACTGTAAATTCAAAGGAAAACCTGTGAATATGAAATCGAGCATATCTATAGATATTTATTATTAGCTATTATTTCCATAGCATAACAAATTCAGCTGGAATTTGTTCAATTAGTCCAACGTTTGCTTCTCTACCTACTATAACACTATCCTAAAAACCCGATGTAGCATGTAACAATAGCGCCTGATAAATTTTAATTCCCATGTACGGCGGAGATGTGTCCGCACGGTCATAGCGTGTTTAAGATCAATTGTTTGGAAACTTTGCTTTGTGTGCTGACAATGTCGGAACAAATGACGAAATCATACAGACGCGTCTACATTTTAAACGTTGCTCAGAGACATTCTGAGCGAATTAAGAAGAACAATTTGCTTGTACGAAGATTTACTAATTATACGCTTTTCTCAAAACAAATTGGATTCGTAACACCATTATTTTAGATGTACGCAACAATGAAATTACTTTAATTATATGTAAATTGAGTGCGATTACAACATAGCTCAAAATTTGAAAAAAAAAAAAAAAAATATATGTAGTATAGCTGTAGTTTCAAGAATACGAAGAAACTTAAGAGATTGATCACGAAAGAACTATTTAGTAGTAAATATAAACTCATAGAAAACCTTAATATTGTTCCACACCGCAGCCACCTACATACTATTTGTTTACAACCAAATTCCGGGATAAAAAACATTGCTGTGTATATAATTGTAAATGACTATATACACACTTGGACATTTCGTTCTTTAGCGGTGCTCAATGCTGATAGTATCGAGCCTCTCGTTTCACAATCGGTGCATTGAGTCAAAAACATTTGTTCGCACAATACTTTCCTACTGATCCGATCTGCGCAATAGCATTGTTGTGCGATGCTATCAAAGAAATGTGAAATATTTATTATATTAAAATTACGCTAAAGGCTTTGACATCTGCGGATGTTTGCTTTTTTCTTTCATTGGCAGAAGTGTGCATTATTCTACTTGCATCTAAAATACTGAAATGAAATATCGTGCTTATAACGTTTCTTGTATATGTATTTTGTTTCTACACACGCTATGAAAACGCCTGCAGCATTTATGTATGCAACCCTATAAAATATATCTACTACTCATGTATTCCATTATGCTGGAAACTATAGGTAAAATTTTTAATTATTTTATTTAATAGAACAGAATAGAAAGAAGATTTGAAACAATGTTGTATTGAAAAGAATGTTCTCACGTTGTAAGTTACGTGATTCATATTTGATTGATGATATTCAATTTCATACGCTACATATTATCCGCTTATCCATAAACGGTATTAATTGACAAACGACGAAACTTCTCCATATGATGGAATTGGGATAAATAGCTTGTTTGTACCAAACCCCGCTGTGTCATCATTAAGTTGACAAAAATAAATAAACGTCACCAACAACGGTTATTCTTTATAATCAATGGTATTGCAAGCAGCTGGTGAATGCAGCTGACGTTAAAGAAGATTCGTACAATTTTATAACTGAATCTAAATGTTAGTAACGATGGCTTGTTAAAGCTTGAACTTGTTATGTCATTGTGGAGACAGTTAGAGAATTTTGCACAAACGCTTGACAAATCTTTTTGCTCTATATCATAATAATAATAATAATATTCGTTTAAACATATACTATCGTTATATTTACAGGCAGTTCTCTCATTATCCTGTGGTATGGTACTTCCCCGGTGGTGCTTCGTAATACCACATAGTATTAAGAGAAAACAATTCATGTCAGAAATATTGTTTATCAGTTGACTCATAGTTTGATACAATTACAATTTACTAAGCCCAATAACAAGACAATATCCTTTTCTCAATGTGAAACAATCACGCGAAAATTATATGCAATTGTGTAAAATAAAGTTACAATATTGGTTAATTTAATGTTATGATAAAACCACAAGCTAATGCGAAACAATCTGCGAGCATATCTGCTCTGTCGAAAATTCATTCCAGCTAGACCTGCATATAAGTCTTCAACATCTATTTATAATAGGAAAGGTGGTGATGGGAATAGAAGGACACTCAAACAATCTATTTTACAATCAAATTTCACGCAAATCCGATATGACACATGCTTCCTGACGAGTATCCCAACGAGTATAATCGAGGAGGTCTTCAAATAAAATGAACGGGCAATTTTAGGGAAGCGCCATATCGAAGTTTATCACGTTTGCAATATTAGGTAGCAGAATCTCAATCACTCAATTAACTATCAATTAACTATCAATAAAAAAAAATCACCTGTTTATGTCTTGTTAATTTAGTTCTTGTACTGCTTGCTGTGTCTTCTTGAATCAAGCAGGAATTACGTTATGTACTCTTCCATATGAATGCCTTACTGTCTGGGTACTTATAGGCAATATGATTATTAATTATTGCAGTTCATACAGTATTATCATTCAGCACACACACCAACCAGTCCGCCCTCTAGTCGCATATTAAATCAAGTTTCACTGAATCCCTGTTGACCGCATTTCTAATATTGAATAAGTAAGGTAGAAATGGGTGAAAGTACTTAGAACACTTCTTATAGACTTCTTAGTTGTGTGATTTTGTTCTATGAGTCAATCTTGACTATAAGGAGTGTTCTAAAGACGTTTAAGAAAGGAAAAGAAGCGCTTGTAACAACATTAGGGTAGCTAAATTTAAGTTAATCATATAAAAATATTGAATGAAAAATGAATTAATTATAAAAATCTAAAAATTACATTTTAATCATTCAGTTCCCACATTTTTACAGCGGAAAAAACAACGATATCACTTCCCCATCCTACATTTGTATTTTACAAATCCGATTATCAATTATTAAAATTGTTCAGTTTT
Organism: Zerene cesonia; assembly: GCF_012273895.1. Taxonomy (NCBI): domain Eukaryota; kingdom Metazoa; phylum Arthropoda; class Insecta; order Lepidoptera; family Pieridae; genus Zerene; species Zerene cesonia. The sequence continues at coordinate 6,051,029 of NC_052106.1, read as the reverse complement.
CGCTTTAATAATCTTTGCAATTAAGTTTCGAAATTCCTTAAATTGTATTGTCTAAGAAGATTACTGGTATTAACTTTCACAAATATTTCTTCTGTAAAAATTACTGATGATTCTCTGTGATTGTTATAGTGACGTCGATTTTCTAATCGGTATTGTTTTTGAATCTGTGCGTGGATATGTTACCAGGAAGATATTAATAATTTATATTATATATATATTATATAATAATTTATATATTAATATTATATATTACACATTTCTTTCTTTCATTTGAAATTATATGTTTAGCATGAGAAACTTCACAAATCACAACAAAATATGTGCAATAAAATTGTTGAAAAACCAGCTCAATAATACATAATAAATTAAATAATGTAACAAATTGTTACATATGTCCTTGAATAAGACTCTGCTGTAAAAATAGGTTAATGTTTAGTTGAAAATATTGATTTATATAAACGAATTACAAGTATAACATGTGCTAGCGATTCCTACTAGTCCTACTAGTCCTACTTACTTTAATATTATAAATGCGAAAGTTTAATGATGTGTGTGTGTTTGTTGCTGTTTCACGAAAAAACTACTGAACCGATTACAATGAAATTTGGTACGTAGACAGCTGGATAACTGGAACAACATATAGGCAACTTCTCATCCCGATATTCCTACGGGATACGGACTTACGCGGGTGAAACCGCGGGGCGCAGCCAGTATTATCATACAAATAGTGTGCCAACTGTGTATTTCCTAACAATATTATGCGGTATTGATGCAAATTGCAACAAAAAGTGTTGTACAGGAAATAATGCGGTTTTCGATAACTGTATAAACAGAAATAATGAGGTTTATATGGAAAGTGAAAATGAAATATGATTGGTTATGACTTATATAAGATATTACGAATTGTTTACAATAATAGGTTTTGAAGCGCTGCGCATGCTTCGACGAGGAAGATTGTTAATATAATAAAAATTATCCTATGATTATCCGCTGTCTGGGTATTGGATGCATGTCACCACGTAAGCCTTTCAAACGACTAGCTGGCCTAGTTTCCTTCAGAGGGAATGGTGTTTACTTTTTTGTCATAGCGGGTAACTGATGGTGGTTCGCTTAGAGATAGGCAATCAACACCGCCCGTGAACATATAGAGATAGTGCCTCTGGAAAAAAAAGACAAGGACAGGATTTAGGACTGAAAAGAAGAAATGGACTGGGAACGACCAGGAAAAGAAAACGGGCTTCTGGTGATTATGACAATGCTGAAATATATTTGAGAATAGTCTCTAAATAGTTTTAATTGTATATCGCACGCATCAGTACGTTCCAGTACATTTCATTTAATGTATCTAATAATTGAGACTACTTACTACTGAGACATTTAAATGTTAGATGAACACAGCATCCCAAGTAAACGTAAATTAGAAGATTTCTGTGTTTATTTATTTTTTTAAAGGTTTACCAATTATTACACAAATAAACAAGTATACATAAAATTTATCTTAGTGATAAGTATACAATTTTTAGTACGTGCGTTCTACCAAAAGATTTCCTTCCCTCCGTTAGAGTCCATAAGTAGTATAAAAGGATATTTAAATATGGGATAAAGTGAACCTGATTAGAGATATCGTCGCGGTGGGTCCAAATTAGGATTTCACGGTGATCGCTCTGGTTGACAGGCGAGTATCGTGCGCTATCGTATACAATACATTCGTACTCTTGCTGGTGTGGTTCATAATCGAGCTTGATAAAAATAATTATGGTGTGACGCATTTTTCCGTTTTTTAGTTTTGACTTGAGCACTGAATAATCTTTAACTTTACTTACGTGGTTGTTGAATTTAATTAGTTTTTAAATTAAGAAAATTTCGAGCATACTGTAGTATTGTCATAAAGGAGCGCGTATTTGAAAAAAAATCTTAAGAGATCTCTAAAAAAACCTTTCTGCCTACACATAGAACGTATTTTCTTATTATCCAAGTTTAATATTCATCAAAACATTTTACAAGTCTCTGAAATAACAATAACTTTATTAACAGTGTGTTTAATTCATATCATATTCAGTTTGTAGTTGATTGCGAAAGAAACTGTATTCTGTACAAATGCTATTATCCCCTAATGCAGGAGGGGTTACGGGTTACGTGTCATGGCGGCCGCCTTGAATTGATTTGGATTAGGAATGCAGTCTCAAATTCAATCCATTCTGACATTTCAAACATTACATTTACTAAACCTTTTATAATATGTATTTTGAACATAACCTAATCAAAATGATATGTAATAGTATATTTTATAATTGTTTTATTAATTATTTATGTATTTATTTATGTACATGAGTAGAAAAAATTGTAACAATATTGAAATATTATTTTACGAACCGTAATTTCAGTTATATGCGATATTGCGAAAAATTGTTTAGTTGTCGAATGACCGCATGGTAATATATATATTAATCTATTTTATTTGACTTTTGTTGGAAACTGTTTCGAGAGTTAACGCAATAAACTTGCAATATCCAGAACCTTACATGTAGTAAAATCAAAAATTAAATTTAAATTAATATTCATTAATCTATGCTAGAGTCATCAAAAATCCAACTCAGTTCATCCATCCAACAAACGAATAAAACCATCATCGAAATCTTATCACAAAATAAATCACGCAAACGTCGATATTTCAAAAGATCCTTTAAAAACGGTGTCAAACAAATTGCTTCCTGCCCTGCAAATAAAATAACGGTAAAATGAGCAAAGGGCCGATGTAACACGATCAATTATAGAAAAGCCATTCTTCATGTCTTGTCCAAAATCCACCCTTGAATAAACACAGATAAAAAGTACAGCGTAAACAAAATTTTGAAGCATCATTAAAACGACACGTCGCTATTCAAGAGATTCAATGAGATACCCTCATAGTATCGTGGGAAAAGGACCTATGATTTGCATAGGCGAGTATGTTTTTTGGTGCCACAGCTATAATTATAGGTTTGCAGTGGATAGAGGTAATGAGACGGAAATCGTATTGCTTTGTGCTTATTGTTGTCCAAACAGGTTTTGTAAGGGGATAAAATATTCGTTTATGATGTAGTTTATGGATATGATGCTAATATTTGTTTCATTTGGGTCTTGCTATTGTGTCTTGCTTGATATGTTAATAAGTGTATGCATTTGTATTGTTAATAATTTCTGTTTTAGGTTTCCTAGTACAATACACATAATATCCTCTTAAAACTAACACAATTTTTAACAAAAAATCACTTACAATAGTCGTCTAGACGAAAATTAGATTTGTCCTTTCGCGGTCCAGCTGATGACGCCATTTTTTGCTCAGATAAAAAATACGAGATCAATTATGACAGCTGAATTATCATCAGCATATACTATATTCTGTTCCCAATACAGACCTAGGCCTCCCTATGAGGATGTAGGCCATTAAACACTGGCCAAAATGAACAAGTTCAACAACAACAACAATTCGAACTTTGACATGCTAGTTTCCTCACAATGATTTACTTAGCCGTTTCGTGCCGTGCCGATGTGAATAACGTGCAAATTAAAAAATCAATTTATATCCACATCGCTCGTCCGGTCTCCAGCTCTCGACTATTCGATTTAAGCCCAAGTCCCTACCACTGAACCACCGCTGCTAAGATTATTTACTCTCGTAGCAAAATAGTTGATTATTTAGTTATTTGAATGTGAAAGTAATAAACAATGATGTTGTTCAACTATCTGAGATTATGTATATTTAATTACCGTGTAGAATGTGTTGAATACTCAATCCGTTGTAATTAGAGCGCGACTAAGTAGGCATGCATTATGAAAAATTATACGTGCAACAAGAATTAAGTCTTACGAAAATATTGTGTAAGTAATTGTTAATAATTTTTGTAACTGAATTTCAAATGTCTATGCTTAGTTTAAATTTGGTTTTTATTGCATGATTCTTTTTTTTTCCAATCTTAATAATAAGTAGTTAGTAAGTAAGTCTATTCAATGTATCTTATTGTTAATATTATAACCTTTCCTATCTCTAACAAAAAAAAAAAGTCATGAGAAAAATTCGAGAGATATTGTGAAACCTCACTTAATTTATACAATATGTTCTGCAAATCCGCAATGTATCTAAAGTTTTAATTCTCAAAATGCATACTCAATTAAGTCTTAAATACTAATTAAGTTTCATAATAGCTCTGTTTTCCGGTATATAATTCTTGGTCTAGATTAAATAATAATTGAGTAACGGAGATAGATGCAAGATGGATACAGAGAATTATAGTGTTGTTCTCTTAGTCGTGACCATTTCATTTTATGACGAATTAGGTTTTTTCTATTGGTAACTTTCATCTAGCTTCTTTGAGTGTTCTAAGGCCCTTGATGTATACATTATTATGTTAGGCTTTACTGAAAATATTGTTGTTGTTATATGAAAGAACAAAACGTTAATAATGTTAATGAAATATAAAGGTAATAATGTAATAAAATCGTATCGTAGTGAGCTTATATGCACTATAAAGTTACACTTTTCAGGTATTTTAATGTTATAATAGCTATAAACTTTAGAGAAAAAAAGCAGTGGTGGCTTAGTGGTGAGAACCTCGGACTTCAAAATGTATAAGCCGGGTTTCGACCGGGCGAGCGTTCATGAAATAAATCACTTTATCTGCACATGTGGATAACCTCACCAATTCTTAAAACGGTGAAGAAAAAATCATGAGGAAACCGACATGTCCAAGAATCAAAATTTCGACGATATGTGACATCTGCCAACCTGGACTTAGCCAGCGTGGTGGACTATGGGCTGATGATGAAACTTAAGAGAAAAAAAATCAAGAAATTACCTTCGAGAGACTGAGTTAGGTCTAGTTTAAGATTCCCTAAATCCTTGATTCTTGATTGATCCTTGAGACCTACGGATTTAATTGATTATGAATACAAATCATTCGTACAAAATTTGACCTTATGGTTATGAGCCATGTATGCAATGACCTTACTTAGCATTAACAAATATTAATTAGCATAATTAAATAATATTTCATATCTTTTAAAGTATATTTTAACATAATTCATTTATATTTAAACATTCGAACAACAGGGCAAATAAAGTCAAACATAAAATAAGCATATTAATAAATATTTATTACATCTGTACTAATAATCTAGTAATACTAATAACATAGACTGAAGAATTTATTTGATTATTTGAATACGCTTAGCCCAGTAACTACTGGGTCGACTTCAAAATCCATTTCATCCTTTCAAAGGTACGTTATCCCATTTCCGTTCCCTTATATATATCACATCCCATTATAGCGTAAAATATATTATAAGTATGCACCACAGGCGAAGCCGAAGCAAACTAATATGTAGTATAAACTAATGTATAATAATATCTTATGTATAAAATTTATTCATAGCTTAAACAAAATAATATGTCATTGATATTTGATACATACCTGTATATTTATAAATTCTTCACGACCTGTGACTTAAGCATTATTCGCAAAACCATAAACACGTAATACATAATCACACTTCACACTAATATTATAAATGTGAAAGTTTGTTTGTTAGTTAGTTTGGATGTTAGTCCGTCAATCACCCTAAAACTACTGTAAGGATTTAGAAGAAATTTGGTATATAGACAGGGTATGAGCTGACTTTGGTGATGGGATATTTTTGATCCCGATTTAATGCTCCGTTGGGATAAAATAGGAATCTTGATATCCGGGCGGAGCCGGGACGAGCGTCTAGTATTTAATAAGTAGTTCAAGTATAACAATACCATTAGTATTCAATTGGTTTTAAACGGTTAGTTGTTATAAAAAAAACAAATAAACATAATAATAGGCCCGACCTTGAATAAAACACACTACGTGGTATATCTATCGCATTAAATTATATATTGCTTGCATTGTTTCATTAATTTATAAGTAAATTAGTTTTCAAATAAAAAAAAACATAATTACTTCTTTCACTTAGACGGAGCCATCACTATTGTGTTGCGGAAAGTAAAAGTCAAGTGTGAGCTTGGTTGCCTGTTAGTTAATTATGGACGTCATCTGTTGCACAAAGAGCGATGCGCTTGCGCATCCCACTTACTTTGTAAGCAGAGCTTATAATGTATAGACTGGACATGACATTTATTTATATATCTAACTAATTTTAAGTGTATGGATGCTTTTTATTAGGTTTTTCTTGTACTAACATTGGTAATGTATTAAATTAAGAAAAAGTCTTATATTGCCTATAGTTTTAATGTACTAGTATTTAAAAGCCTATCTTAGTATTATAACATTCACGCATGTCTAAGCTTGAATTCATGTACTTTATTATGACAAATTTTAAAACTCATTGTGCAGTTTCTTAGGCATTTGACCCATGATGTACACGAACGAATTCTTATTGTTCAGTCAGAGACAGAATGGTACTAGCCGCATGGAAAAGCCTTAAAACAATGTTAAAGAGTGTTGAAGAGCATAATATTTAGAAATTTATTGCATTTTTGTATCTTTTCCTTTACTTCATTTAATATTATGACGAATCTCCATAACAATAATGTTCTTGTTATATAAAAATAAAGGCACACTCTGATAAAAAGTAATCTTTTTTCAGTAAGTGTCTGGCTAGTCGAATCGTACTTAACTCTACAGCAGGTGTTCACGATTGTCCGCAGACTGTTTTGTTCGTCGTGTCAAGACGATGTTAAAAAGCTGCACTTTCACGACTTAGCGATTTCCTAGGATTGTCTGCTCATCACTTTGCGCAAACTTCATGTAATTACTGCGAATGTTGTGAATGATAGTGTTAGTTCCTTAATTAAATACATCGTTAATTTTATGTTTTACTAGATGCACCCTGCGGTTTCACCCGCATAAGTCCGCATCCCGTAGAAATATCGCGATAAAAAGTTCCCTATATGCTATTCCAGTTGTCCAACTGTCTACGTACCAAATTTCATTGCAATCGGTTCAGTAGTTTTTGCCTGAAAGAGCAACTAACAAACACACATCCTTACAAACTTCGCATTTATAATATTAGTAGGACTAACCTTTATTCAGCCTTAATGGGCGATGTACTCCAAATTCTGATGAATAGGGCCCAATGACAAATAATATCAAACACAATAAGAATCACGTCAACAGAAAAAAATCCACGGAGCTATCGATTAACAAACAAAAAAAATATCGAATTGAGAAATTCCTTCGATTTGGGACATCGTAGCAAAATTAAGGAACTACAGAGCCCTTCTACCATTGGCATTGCTGAGTGAAATTGACCCGTAAACATAACCTAGCTAAGTTGACCGACTCATATCTGGCTCACTTATAAATATTTAACATAACAGCTAAGTGTGTTACGCTATAGTGGGTTCCATTTTCTAAGTTAAATTATGGCCTTTCAGTTTTAAATTTCAGATAACATGGAAGCTATTGTGGTAGTCGAGCACGCTTCGGCACGATTTGGGCCAGCTCGCACCGGGGAAGTACCACACACCACAGAAGACCGGCGTGAAATAGCATACTGCTGTGTTTCGTTCGGTGAGTGGGGAAGCCGGAGGCCCATATCCCTTTGCTTACCCTACCCATTCCTTTCCTTCATTCCTCTAATCAATCCTTTCCTAATCCCTTTCCAATTTGAAGTCGGCAATCCATTTGGAGAGGCGTAAGGTCTGCAAACGACGTTACGCCTCCCAAATGCTCATGGGCGGTGGTAGCGCTTACCACCAGGCGACCCTCCAGCTCCATTGGCGATGGTGAAATAAAGAAAAAAAAAAGTGAAAAATAGTGTTTAAGTTTGTATATTTACTACTGTTATGAAATATGACGTTTATTGGCTTGGATTCTTTACTGGTTTCCAAAAAAGGACATAGCTGTAAAACCTGAACCACTGATAGTTCATAATGAATTTATTAGATAGAGGATATAATTAGGTCATCAATTGTTATTCTAAGATATTAATAAAATATTTCTTGTTTCCTTTTAATCACAAATTTCATCGATCGTTCCTTTAAGATCTTAGCACATTTCAACGAAAGCAACTGTTGCAAACTTTAAAGATACCTATTTAAATATATCCTGCATTCAGTACTAATACAAAAATAACATAACACGGCTTCTTAAGTTGACCAAAGAACGCTAAAAATTAGTTACAAATCACGGCCTTAGCAGAGAAAGCGGCAATAAACCGTACCTATGAAAGGTAAATATAATTTATTATTATGTCATTAGGTCGAATACTTATAATAAAGACCAGACATAAAGTTCAAAGCAAACATAAAAAGCAATTCATGCACCTGGGGTCAAATTATAATGGTCGTAATATTATACCATCGGAATGCATGCCATGCAAGTGATATTTACAATGACTTAATTTGCTGTGTTTTGTCTTTGTTGTATTGTAATTTAAAGTTTCATGTACAGGATATTTGGGGCATTATAATGTTAAATTCTGCTATATGCATAGCTTTAGATTGAATTAAGAGAATAGTATCTGATGGTAAGTTATTAGTAAGGAGTAACGATATCATTTATTAAAAAACAAGCAATTGTTTTGTCTCAAGACAATGTTTTATATTTATATTCATGTAATCTTTATGATCAAATAAGAAATTAAATATAATATTGTTGATTTTGTTCATGAGAATTTGCTTTTATATATACGATAATAATCTTTTGGCCAAAATTCGGTAAGGATAAGAAGACATTTTTTTTTTATGTCATTGCGGGCAGCTGAGCTGGTGGTACGCCTGATGGTAAGCGATCACCACCGCCCATAAACATTCGCAAAGGTAGTACCTCTGTGAATGCGCTGCCCGCTTTTATGGGGTAAGGGAAAAGGAAAGGATTAACGACTGGAAAGAAGGAATGGACTAGGACGGGTGAGGAAAAGGAAAACGGGCCTCCGGCTCCCCCACTCACCGAACGAAACACAGTGGCATGCCACTATTTCACGCCGGTTTTCTGTGGGGGTGTGGTACTTCCCCGGTGCGAGCTGGCCCAATTCGTGCCGAAGCGTGCTCGACTCCCACAATAAAAATATTACATTCCCCTTAATTTTTTTCTATTTCGATATACAGTTATAATTTCAATTTCTTCTTAAAAGGACTGAAGCAGTGGCAAGATGAACAATGTCTATGTTTGGAAGCCTTAACCGCTGAGAGAAAACAGGCATCTAAATAATTTAAGATTTTCAAGCGCTTTATTCATTCTAAAAGAGAACTAAATTACGTGTTTTACTTAAAAGATTCAGTGAAGGTTTATGATGTACATCGTGTATAGTAATTGGATGGTGTGACCGTGTGACAAATAGATGTATGGTGTTACCGATGGTAAGAAAGTAATATTGACTATGTATAGCAATAATTAACTTAAGGGTTCTCGTATATTAAACAGCATAGCGATTAGCGGAGCGATTTGTTACTAACAAATTAGCAGTAAACATATACCCACATTTACATATACATAGACTCAAACATTTATTTATTCAATTAGACTTCTTATGGAAGCATTTCAATCTACTAGAGTTAATATCCTACTAATATCATAAATGCGAAAGTTTGTAAGGATGTGTGTGTGCGTTTGTTGCTCTTTCACGCAAAAACTACTGAACCGATTGCAATGAAATTTGATACGTAGACAGCTGGACAATTGGAACAACATATAGCCAATTTTTTTCCCGATATTCCTACGGGATACCGACTTACGTGGGTGAAACCGCGGGGCGCAGCTAGTAATTAATATTCTTATTACACTTAGCTGAGGATTGGGAATTTAATATTGATTGTCTATCTCAATAAACACTTGAATTTTCTATTCGTGAAGACAGATTGATCACGAAAACTCTAAACTTAAACTCTAATAATAATAACATACAACTAGACTTACTTCAGAAGAGCACTATTGAATCTTCTTAATACATCAATTAATATTCATCACTCCACAGATTCGGAATGCAGTTTCTACAGAGAAAATCAATTAATAAAACTTTCTCTGCAAAATTAATCAGTCAAGATAATTTCAATGCTATAAAACTAAAAATTACATATAATTCCATTTAATATTATACTAAAATATGTTAATCTAAATAGCTTAATCATAAAAATACGAGAACACATCATCATTAACGTTTCTACTTTAATGTAAGTAATTATAGTACGAGATCCCACTGCAAATAAGTGTAGGAAAAATGTAGACAATCAAAATTTAATTTTGAAGTAAATTCATAAGTAGGAGAATTCATTTATCATAAGGTGCAAATTACATTATTGCAGTGGGATCCTAGGCTATAAATATAGTTAAATTATTTTAATGGATTTGAATGTTTGATAATCATCAAATATCTCTTTACCTAGAATTTTATAAGATCTTTCTTATAACAGTTATATCACTTAACTACAGAGTTCGTCACTAATATTTTAATGTTTATTCTCGCTAAGTTCTCTACTATACACCCTACTTCACAAGTATGGAGACACAAGGTGCGGTGTTATTGTACACACATTACTGTTGACATGTTGACATAATGTGAAACTTGTGTGTACGTGTGGGATAACATAATAAGGGTATTGTATAAACATCGATTAATTTCTTTAAATTTGAAATCATTTTTTACTAAGCTGCTACCGACGCCGCCATAATTGTAGAGGTCCTATACTTTGTTTGTGGGTATTTGTTTTGATGATGATAAATAAATGCATATACATAACTAGCTAACGCGTGTGTCCGTATACCGTAGGAATATCGGGATAAACAGTTGCCTATATGTTATTCCAGTTGTCCAGCTGTCTACGTACCAAATTTAATTGCAATCGGTTCAGTAGTTTTTGCGTGAAAGAGTAACAAACACGCACACATCCTTACAAACTTTCGCATTTATAATATTAATAAGATAAGATATACAATATAGTTAGCAATATATGAAATGAGGTAAATGTTAACCGTCTCTGTAACATAAACTGATCAAAATAATCAAGGTATATTACGACAAAAGTTCTAATATTATACTTACAAATTCTCACAAAATACTATGTTATATACGAACATACAGTATAAAAAATACCTACGCACTTTAAATAAAACGTAACGAGTCTTTTGAAGTTACACTGAGATTAATTGATCTTGTTAAAACCATACTTGATCAAATTGTTTGCCCTTAAAGATAACGTTCTTAAGAAATATTAAAATTGGTCTTATGATATACGACTATGTAGGTAATAGCCTTTACTGCGGCCTTAGGTCAAAGCGTTATTTTCTTTTCCCACAAACATTACTATGATTATTCAGCTATAATAAAAATATTTCAACTGGGACATTTCTTCAAATTGCTCTGATGTCCGTATTTCTTCATATTTCCGGAAATTTCTATGCTAAGCAAAGAAATGTACTGTGTACTAAACAACTCATAAACACACCATCTTCTATTGTTTTATACATATATACATATAAAAAAGTCTTCTCCACAAATATTTATTATTTATAGAATAAAGATTTACAATTCAAGTCGAATAAACACTGAACATGTAAGTTTTTAAATAAGTAACAATTCTCAAACTTCTTTACAGCAATACCTACATCAATTATTGCATTATTTTTATTTCCTTCCTACATAACTTTCAATAACGCATTACACGCACACGCTACAAAAGGACATCTTACAAAACCATGTAGGCGCCACACTGACGTATAAGTATTTGACTCAACGCCCAAATCAATCCTTTAATATGACTCAGGACACGATAATCCACGGCGGTTACTCATACGGTGTTTTAGCCCAAAAATATATGTGTGCTTCTGCGTGCTGGTGCTAAAAGGACTGCATGCTAAAACGGAAGAATCATCTTTTTTAACGGATGACGTGACAGTTCTTATATACTCGTATTAGATTAAGAATCGTCTAGAAAGTGTGGTGGTATTTGAAATTTAGCATTATTATAATTCGGTTTTATGTCAAACACATGCAGGAGTTTTATAATAGTGCTGAATAAAGCCCATTTTATATAATAATTATCAAATATTTAAAAGCCTAATGGATGTGCTTATTCTGAAAATAGTAAAATCGTAATTCAAAATTCGTTGGGTTCAATTGTTTGTAAAATATAAAACAATATCTGTCATTAGATGTTTTAAATGTATATTTTAATGATGTAGGTATGTAAAAAAATATCTAAGCATGGTTAAAAAAGTTATATTTTAAGAACAAAGCACTTTACGTATCCATATATACCTACTTATAATATCTACGGTATCTAGAAGAAAGCAAAGGGCTTTCGTTACTCTTACATATCACAGTTTCTAGTTCACAACTTCTATGAAAATCTAGAAGAGCCGGTTTTTGCAGAAACACGCACAAACACCGCTACAATGTAATCACATATATATATACTTAACTACAATTCTCTCATACTATCTAAATGAGAGCGTTCAATTATCTACGCTATATTTAAACAGCTATATCTATGGTATAGCAGGACATCATTAAATGATAAGGGAAGGTAAACACAACGTTACAAACATCCGTTCAATTGGTCGCCTGTTTAAATATTTTTAACTTTATTAACTTTCGTATTTATGACTGCTTTCAATAACGATGACAGGCGCTTTCATGGATCCACAGCTTCCTCCATATACAATTAAAATTGGACTTATTTATGGCTGAATTCAAAGGAAAATTTAAGTATGATATTTATATTAACGACTTCTCTGTAACAGAAATAAATTTTAATATCTTGTACCTTTCGAATGATAATTAAGCGTGGAATGATTTAATCTTATTGATTCCGTTGTATAAGATAAAACAACCGTTCTAATTATAGAAAGGATGGGTGGTAACTTAATTGTGTTATTAAATATTAAAACCTATGAACATTTGAAATAGACTTATTAATTTAAAATATTTAGATCCCAACAACGCTCTGCCTTCTGAAGACTGAACTAGATACATTAAAAGTTTTATACACATAACAATAATATATGGCCCGTAAACAATATACCTTCTAAATACATAGTTCTTTGTATAGTAAGATATACTTTTAATATAGAATCTTTTTAAAACAGATGCGAGATAGATAGTTCCCACTACAATATTATAAGCCTTACGTTTATAATAGCGATTATTACCTTTTAATAGTGTCTCGGGGAATAACCTTTGAACTATCCTAGAACAAAAAAATCATCATCATCACATCTCGGATCACGTACTTGTCTTCACACGATTGTTAATTCACAACTCCATTCTATACTATGAGGTTCTCAGAAGTATTTCCGACCGAAATAGATTATGGACTATAGTCTCCCGTTGCGTCAATTAAATCTTGCCAAACATGCCATATAACCCGAATTTGTGAACAGGATCCTCACAGAATAAATAATTCGATTATTCCTCACCATTGTGTCAACCCTTTCTATTATTCACTGTGGCCAGTACTTAATCCTTACAACTAGATTTCTCATAGTAAAAATACGGATACAATGTTACAATCGCAACAATGACACAATTTCAACCCTATTTCACTGTGATAAGGATTGTTGTTTATGTTATATCAGCTGTCTTTTCACTAGTTTACCGGTTCGAAGGACGGATCTCAAATAGTTTAAACTGGTTCTAGAACTACATGGCATTTCGATTTTACGATTTCAAGGTTGTCGTATTACTTTCATAACTTTCTTTTTTTGCGCGCTTTTATCTGTGGATGGTGAGAGTTCGGATTAGCAATGTGACTGAAAACAAATTGCGTAGATCCTTCAAATTTCAATTTTAAAATACTTATTCTTACATCTGCAACACATTATCTTTAAAGTTTAAACATGTGTTTATAACTCTAACAGGCACTAACTAACTCTAAAAGGCATTAATTATCTTCAATTCGATGTTTGAATATTTCCATTGGGACACTAATTAAATCTCATATAAAATATCCAAATTCATCCATGCACTTTGTATAATTTCCTTAGTACTGACACTGGATATCGCATGTGAATAGAGAAAGAACATCCTTCAAATTGAAAATATTTTTTTTTACTTAAAGTTACTGTGATTTTTTAAATTGAGAAGCTATTCAGTGTCCTCATGTACGATGAGCATTAATTATTCTATAAAATTTATCATTTTCAATATGGATTGTTGCAAGATTGGATTTAGCCCCCAGATCCGTGCATTAAAGGGTAAATTACAAATATTTGTTAGTAGATATATTGGCAACTTTATCCTTTTATAGTCGACCTAATTCTACAGTCCGTCCCGACATAAAAAATTATTGAATATGATTTTATATTTACCTTGTGTTTGATTCCTTTGTTCTGCCATGTCATCTTAATATATAAAACTCCAGTGTCATGATTTTTGTCCGTAAATCACGCTGAAACTACTGAACGGATTTGATAAAATTTAGTATACGGTATGAGCTGACTTGGGTGACAGGATATTTTTTATCCTGATTAAATGATCCCTTGGGATAAAACAGATATAGGTCACTCCTCCCACTCCTCCGAACATAATGTAAACAAGCTACAATTATTTTCTAAAGGGGTGTGGTAAAAATGTTGTTCGAACTATATTTTTATAAATAATGGACCCGTTTACCTTTTGATTCCGCCAGCCTATACATGTTTTCATGAATTCTAGGAATGGCGAAATAAACAGGAATATCTATATGTAGGCGTCTGTTATGGTTATGAAGATAAAATACGTAGTATGTCTTATATTAATAGCTGATAAAGTTGCATGAGTGTCACTAATAATCACTGCATGGTCCAACCGATAAAATCTTGACTTTGCTTGTGCTAGATTTAGACAGAGCCAATTTGGGACACTTCTGAGTGTCATAAAAACATTCCTAATATATCTTCCCAAATCCATATTATAGAGAAAATGAAGCTTTATCCATGGATTGAATAAACTAAACTACAGTTATATGTTGTAAATATCTGTTTTGAAATAAAGGAAAGGCTTTAATTTAGGAGCAAAATGATAAGAGTAAGAGCAATAAAATCGTATACAATAAACGCTCAAAAATCATTTGTTACTCGAAGGTACGAATTTAATTTAAGCGCCACTCTCGAACATCCAAATAAGGAAAAATCATGCATACTCGTCTCAAGACAAAAACAAGATGTCAACTCAAGGACTGCTAGATTTCCTACATTTTTATTTATCGTTGTAATTAAACACTTGTAATTGTGTTCATTGATCGAGTCGTAATTAACCGGCGTTTTGGCCTTGCCGCTGGTGGCAAAAAGTGCCATTTACTCTGAGTCACGAGCCCCTGCGCAGTTTGTTGTTATACAAAATAATCTTAGCTATACCAAACATGGAATGATAATATTTATGCAAGCTGTGACCGCGACTTCTGGTAAAACCACTGGTAGAAAGGCTGTAAAGACCTTTAAGTGGGTTATTTTCGAAAAATGTTTGTTTGCTACTTTGTTTTAGACATGATAACAGTCAGACAAATTAACTATCACATGTATAATATTAGTATGAAAGTATAACTTAACGATTTAAATGCGCGTGATATATGTGATCTATACACAATTAACTGTGAACAAAAATGAATTTTGTCATATAAATGTAGCGTTTAATAAACTTATATGTCATGGTGACCGATATTTTATTTTCTATTATTATTCATACTACATATTTTAATAAGGTTACGTATTTAGTAAGTGAGCTTTTGGTTGTGTATATACAAGATTTCCATGTAACTACTAACTTTTTAATTGTATTTGTATTTTGGCATTTAACCGTTTAAATAGTATACAAATCAATGAATGAAACATACCGTCAACTATAAAAAACATGAACGTCTCTAAATCAAAAAATATAGAAATAAATTTACTGTAAATTTTACGTTCACGAAATCAAATTTCTTTTATCCCCAAACTCACAATGCTCAATCACGTTTAATACGCTACCTGTATCATCCCTCGGCACCCTTTATCATTTTTTGTGCAGTCGTTTATTGTCCGAACTTTTTTTATGAACCATCTAACGTGTGGTTACAATCATTTGACATTCCAGCTGCTAATTCTGGCTTTACGCTCAACACAAATTCCTTGCGCAAACATTTTTCAGAAACAGTGAAATGGTTTTCGATTGCTTAATACGAGACGTAGATTTGTAGAATACATTATCATGTTTCTATCGTCTATTTGTTATACTTATTCGTAACCGTGATATATAGAAGATAATCAAATGTGCATAGAAGATCTCTTATAACATCTCATAGTGATTGATTAACGGTTATTTCTCCTGACACGTTGGTCCTCTGGCTGTTAAAAGTATTAGAAGTTTAATAATAACTTCTATTTCGTCGGTGGAGCCTTTTAGGACGCCCACTGTTGGGCATAGGCCTCCCCCAGAGATTTCTATTTGATAATAGACAATCTAGAACTAAGATACTTCAACTTCTCAGTTTCGTATTTAAATAATTCTTCATATAAACATATACAATAGTAGCTAGTTAACTCGTCATTATGCAGTTAAAGATAATTGACAATTTTCTTGCATCTGTCTCGAGCGGGTAATTACTACGGGTATGCAATGAGGCACAGAGCTGTTAATTTGTTTATGTAGCTTTTAACACTCTTGACTCTTCGAAATACTTTTATAAGAAATAAACTCATGTATAGTTTTATTATAGTTTCGTCAAACTATGTTCATTTATTCAAAAACATAAGGAAAGTCATTTGTTAATCTATCACATGTAAAGATAAGTAATGGCGATACCATTGAGGTGATCATGATATTATATTGTATCTGAGTTCTCTGCGAGTCTTTATGTAAACTTAACCATATAATAGTTGATGAAAACAAATATATACGACCTTATATTTAGTTGTAATGTTAGCTATTGGTAATCAAACTCAATGACTTATTCATGTAAACTACAAGTTCTTTTGAATAGCCACTTTTATGTACACAGGAATATTTGCTGAACCAACTAGTAGTTATAACAGTTCTGTTACTGTTATTTGAGGTCAAATTTTATTTAATAATAACCCGTTATAATATCACACATTTGAATTGCTTTGTTTAGTATTTTACATTCCACTTTTCTAAGATTTTAAAAATACAGTTCGTATTATAATTTATTTCAACGGCAACAGTTTATAACATTATTTTTAGAACACGATAGATTTGAAAGGTTTAAATGTATTGATTAAAATATATAACATAGCTGGATATAAATATGGAATTTGTTTTTTTTGGCCTCTCAAATAAATTTACCTAATAAGAAATTACCGATTTATCTAAAATTATGTATGCATATACGAGTAGATTTCTATCGAGTACGATAAAACGGTCTACAGCTTGATCTATTTATATAAAATTAAGAGTATATTAAGTACATTTTAACTTCAGTTTCTTTTCAATATATTATTGGTATTTGCTTTTTTTTATTTTTACTTTTTTATCATCCTTCTTAGGCTATGCATTAAAACATGAAGCTATGAAATAATAAAGCTTAATAATTTAGTCATACCGAATGATGATTAGAGGCCTTGCGTAGGATCTACCTCTTATCATACAAATGATTCATTCCTTATCAATTTCGGAAACACGCATACCGGCAACTGTGAGAAAAATCTTATTATCAGTAACATTAATAAATAAGCTTTGATGATTATTACATGGGCAGCGTAGCTGTTAGAAAGAGACTGAAATAAATCAGAATAAATGAGAATTTAAAATTCTTCTTCAAATAAAGAATAGAAACCAAGGAACAGTGGAATAATAAAAGTAAAGCATTTTAGTCTATTGTGAACTGTGGATCAGTGAAACGGAGAGGTTTATCTATAGTATAAAGAGATGGTTAGTACAGTTGAAGATATACAAGTCGTTTTGTTGTCAGCAATGTCGTAAAATGCCTGTGATTTTATAAGCAAGACAAAGGAAATTTACAATGATAGTAAATTCTAAAACACATACTTAAAAATTACATCCGAAGAAAGGAATATGCTTTAAATGCGTTTGTGTTAAATTATATTACATCTTCCTTAAACAATGTTAGAACTGTTCCACTTATAAAGTGGAATGCTCAAAGCAGGATAAAACTATAATATCCTGTTTGTATCGTGTAAAACAAGTCAATTGTTGCAATACCTACGCAATATTTTCACATCGTTCTACAATTAATACTCAATTAATGATGACTAAGAAGCACAATAGCTTATGGGGCATTTATAGTTTATTTTTGCCGACGTTATTCTAATCGAAAGAAAATAGGTCGTTCTTAAACCACAGATACATTTAATTCATTTGTTTATTTAGTAATTTATATGTCGGCAAATTATAGAAATGTCATCGTGTTATGTTCGTTCGTACATACGTTTTCACTTACAATATCGTCGTATATCATTGGGAAATTCTCTATTGAACATCAAGGGAACAATGAAATTAAATTATGATTACAATGTATTAGAAAAAGTAGAGGTTAAAGTGAAGGTGTTCGTGGTGAATGTTTTGCAAGAACCAAACAATACACGACCGTGCGAAGGACTAATTCAAGGCGACCTTTCGAGCGCAATGAGTGACATTTAGTTGCCTATTATAGTCGCAACGCTATTAAGTTCATCGGTTGTCTCTTCTCGTACGCTAATGACCGGGGGTCATCGTGCCACAAAATGAAATCACCGAATAATAGTTAATACGTTTTATTTCATTTATATTAGGTACTTTATAACAATACTTTTAACAGTCTTAAAACGAACGACTTAGTGAGACGGTCGGCGGTCCACGCCGTGAGTCTATCTACAATATTTACAAATCGATCGGTCAGGCGCACGTGAGCGATATGAAGGCGCGCGGCACGGGGTTGGCGGGAGCGGTGAAACGCTGCACTCCGGAGCAGCCCGCGCCGCGCGCCACCGCTTCGAAGAACTGCCTCAAGTCGCTGACCGATCTCGTCGGGGGCGCTTGCAGGTCGTGGAGGGACGTGGCCCTGCGCGGCGTCTCCGCCACAGTCACCGGCCGCGCCAACTGCTCGCTACTTCGCGCCAAACTTCCACCACTCTGCGACAGCGACTCGAACAACGCGCGCCGTTCTCGCACCGGGACGTACTTAAAGGCCACTTCATGAGCGTTCGGGGAACAGGACCTGGCTCGATTCTCTAGGGACGCAGTCTTGCGCCTGGCCATTTCCATCGCGAATCTCCCTCTCTCCGCCCCGCCAGCTGTCCCTTCCCAGCGTTTCAGGTATCTATGTCGTCCCAATTCTGTGTCCGTGGACCTCGCCCGGGGAAGAGTATGATGTTGGGGAGAGCTACCGTTCAATTTGCTGCAGTTGTTACACTTTATGACTTCAGCTTGACGTACAGGTGCATCTACCACGTCTATAGTTTTTAATGCGTCGAGGGAAAGGGATAGGTCGAGGCTGCGATCGGATGATGAGTCGTAATCGTCGTCTTCTACGACGATGCCCTCGTCCGTTGCGGCTGGGGAGTGGTCCCTTGGTAACTGAGTTTCAGACGCTGTAAGCAATCTTCTTCGAGCCCTGGGAGGCGGTCTGGGGGGACACATCGGTGTGCTTATTTGAATTGTCTTTGGTTTGCGGTTGGATGTGTCCGCCGCTGGCAACACGTCCAAAAATCTCACTTGTGGCAATGGCGTCTGTCCTAAGATTTCTATGCAGAGTGCTCGCACCCATCGCGCATATTCCGTCGCATTGCAAGCCTGTAACAAAGAAATTCACAATCATCATTGATAATTAACTCGTTAAATTGTTGGCAGGAGATGAATAATGTAAGAAGGCCATTAGAATATTTCCAACGGAAACGTTGAAATATAATGAGGGTGAAACGAATTGTTAAGGGACAGAACTAGAATTGTACACAAGGAATATAGAAATAGTCTCGTCACAACGTGTTTCATTTACGTATCAACACCTTCGCGCTCTAGCCCTTCTTATGGTAATGGGCCCATCAAAGGTCATGCACAAAGGAACGATGATTTACGGGTGTTGCGCTTTATTGAGGCCTATTTAAGGTAAATCGTGAGAAAGGTGAGTTACGAGGGGGAACGAGCGTCTTGAAGAACATCTTATCTCATTGTACTTGTCCCCATCATGACAAAAATGTGAAATAGAATCCTAGACATGATTTTTTCTTTCTTTTTATTTAAAAAAGCATGTCAAGCATTCTATTTATGTATATATAGATAGGTTCTTAGGCTCATATTATGTAGGAACTCGTACAACTCACACATCTCTTCTGCATACATACATATATATTGTACACAGACATTCTTATTTTCTTGAATTATTATTAAATAATATTATTTAAACTAAGTGTTCTAGCGTAAAGGACGCATAAAAAGCGGTATAGTAAATATCTTGTTTATCAACATATTTGGAGTCAGTCGTTACCTAATTTTGTTACGTGTTTATCAATTAATAAGTAAACATATAATTAACATATGAATGGGCCGTGTTATTGACTCCGCTATACTTTTATCTCTCTAGTTATTTCTTATATAACGAGTTAATGTACAAAAATTCCCTAATGAATTAACTATATATAGGCTATCCAACCAAATTATAAAGAAGTTTAATTTTATTTTATTTATTTGAAAATTATCAATGCGTTTGTTTTACCTCATAACTTTTCACTTTTTTGTATTTTTAGGATTAATTTTTTATTTGAAAGCCTGCCATGTGGTCCCATTTAAATTCTAAAAACTTGCAGGCGGTTCTTATTTCCGTAAAAAAAAAAATTTCTAGAAAAAATGAAAAGACCATAATATATTATAATAAACAATACATAAAGTTCAAAGTAAGCCTCTTGGTCCTACTCTGCCGGGATTTTACGGAAATTATATGTATCAAATCCTTTAATATAAAAAATTCAATGCATATGTTTGTCTAGAATGCAGTGTTTGTCTAGACGAAACGTTACCTACCTTGCAAATGCATGATTTGACTTTCAAATTATTTATTCATCGGACATTGTTAATGTAATTGGCACATTAAAAATAAACAAAAGTTGTTTAGTTTGTCTGGACGAATTTATCACAACCATAAAATTTTTGCTTTCTGATTTTGATAATTTTGGTTTTAATGCATTCATAATAGTCGAGTGAAGGTTTAAAAGTTGAGAAGAATATGGAAAATGTATCAGAAAATTATTCAATGGCGTTCCAAGTTCGCCGGGTCAGCTAGATTTTACTAAATAAACCTTTTAATAGATTATTCGTTGTAGCGAGGGAATTCTATGTTTTTATTTTTGTTAAGTTGTCTGTTTTGGGTTTTAATTATGTTAACACGAGGTAAGTTTATCAAAATACAATGTTAATAATACAAAATTATGGTCTTAGATGTAATTATTCTGCATGACCTGATAATAATTTAATAGATGCAGACATTATCATTAGTGATGGTGTTGGATGTTAGTATATTAAACGAAGTGGTCATAAGGCTTTAAATTAACTAACGGTAAAAATTCTACTGTCAATATTATGCGCAAACAGTCCTATATTAGTCCTAAATTACCTAAAAGGACCGCTGGATACAGTCATATAACAGCTAGCGTATTATAACAAGTATCCTTGGAGAAATAACCTATTAAAAAAAAAAGCACCCGAGCGGAGTCGTTGATTCTTTGATACCGACATCTTATTTCGTGGCACTAACGTTCAAAGTATCGTGCATTAGAACTCACACTCGGTAGCAGATATTCCCTTCGAAATATTTTTGCCCGCGATTGTGCGTTTATTGTGCGTTCAGTGCGAAATAATCGCCGTGTTCTAGCGATATAACCGCTCGTCTATCATAACCTTATAACCAGATGCAATACGACTAACGATACTCGTCGCTACAATAGTTCACACGTGTTCATTGCATTATGATATTATGTTTGAAATAATAAACGTCTCGTTCCTATAGCAATTATATTGCACTCGACCGACTTTATGACTACATCGGTTACTTATGTTACATCCGTTGGGAATACAGATTATATCTATGAGACTCATTTAAGTTGGCTGATGTGCAAATTGCTGTGTAAGCGTAACACAATATGTGATTAATACTGTGAACGTTTTATGGGTACATATATTTGTTTTAGTACATACAACACGATTTTTTGTAGAGGTGAATTTCAATCAATCAAATTTCTGCCTATTTTTCATCTGGCTCAATTAAAAACGCAACACATCCGTATTGGGTCAATGTGGTCTCGCTTTACGATTCAAAGAAGCTTATTTCAAACAAAAATAACAGGCAACAATTAATAAGCACCTGGAACGTAGCGACCACGGCGTTGTCCAGTAGCCGCGAGAGCTGGAAAGCATTCTGTAGATTAGCAGCTGATCGCAGGTGCAGGTGCCGGAGCGGCAACCTCGCGGCCGGGCGGCGGCGCGGCAACGTCCCATCCCGCCACGCCAGCAGGCAACCGTCGCGGATGGCGCACCTCACCCAGGCCCATGATACGTCGTCATCTTTGTAATACTGCCGGAGGACACCTGCGGGAAAATCCTGATATTAGTCAATCATCTTACCTCTTGATTCACTTAGAGACTATGAGGAACACGAGATGTATTGTTCAATAATGATTTCAATGATCTCGAAATAATGCTTTAATTTATTGCTGTCAATACCTAACACTAGAACTTCTACTTACTATTGAAAACCCATAATATTTGGTAAAAATACACGAATGCATCTAAATCGAGTCCTGCTTATTTTAATATCCATTTGAGCATATTCCCAGAGATACACTACCGTACAGTTTCTAAAATGAACGTTGCATATCCATTGTATTATGCCGTCTTTCTATTCCACCCCTTTTCTTTTCAGAAAACCTATATAGGTCGCGTCAAGAATTGATTGTATGCTCATACCTCTAACACGTTCCTTTTTATGGCTTTTTTACTTGGTCATTTATTTAAAATAAGGTCAAGCTTTATACATATTTCTAATTAACAATAATTTTATTGCAATCACGTAGAGTTTTGATATTTGATACTCATACAAATGTACAAATTCATCTATGACTGCATATGGATTTAAAATATAAAAACTACAATCATTAAGCATGCGATAACATTTTTCAAATGCCTTTAGTTTTTCTATGTTAATTATATCACAAAGAACGCGCTCGTTCGCTTCGTAAGACTTAACTCCCTCAAACCATTTTGTTTCCAAACATCTCTTGTTATAGTTCATTGTTGCTTCAATAAATCCACATCGAAGTAACGTGTTACAACAGCACGACCCAATTTCAGTCAATTTTCGTCCGATAAACCTACTTTATCTTTAATAACAGACCGCACGCGATCCATAACCGAAACATCAATATTTCCTACTCATAATATACGCTTGAAGAAACAATAATTTAAAAAAAAAACAACCGACACCGTGATGGTGCTACTTTTGATTCTATAGTTACATTTGTTCGGCATATTTTAATGCATCTAGATTTTGAATTTCAGCAATTACATTGGGAAGATTTAACTCAAAATCAATGAACAATGATAAAACAAAGGAAACAAAATTACCTCGTCAAAAACGCTCGTCATCAGACCATTTTCCAGATAATGAAATTCGGAAGTTATTAACATAAGTTCGAAGGCAACGTTGGCTCTTAATTAAAACGCGATATAAACAACAAAGAAACATTTGAATTAAAATGTATTTCGTGGGCGTTGCGAAACAATCATTGAGTCAGATGCAGATAATGTTCGGCGTTAACAGTTTTTACTTTTACAGATAAACCCATATAGAATTTTGTTTTGCGAAATAACAAACATATGGACGAAATTGTACACAGTTTTTAATCACATTTAGAACCGGAGGAGTAAATACGACTTTTTTATCTAGCAGATTAGACAGATAATATAAAAGATGTAGTAGCTACAGCTGCATTATCAGTAAGTAATAATCATGTTTTCAAAATCACTTGTCTTCAACATATTTTGTAAGCGATTTTGAAATGGCTCAGAAGAAAAACACAGCTACTGTTAGTTTATTTAAATATACCATTTAAGTAAATCATACGGTCTGAATGGGGCATTAAGGATAGACGAGCAAAGTCTAGTTTACTCCCATGACCTCCCAAAGATACATATATCACACTATCGGAAATCGGAAGGTCAAAGGATTTCCTATTGAACGGAATTTAAATAATATGTGGTCATTTACATATATGTAATATAATTATGGCCAGAGATATATGACTTATAAAGCGACGATCACAAATACCTTCTCCTTGAAGTTTTTTGCATTAATTTTATTTACAAATTATCATATCTATATTATCGTAAAATAATATTGCGTAAATACAGTGGTGGATCATTGGTTAGGATCTCGAATTTTAACCGAAAAGACGGGGATTGGTAAAACGGGCGAGCGTGTAAGAAATAAATAGATTTTTCAATTTTTCGGCACTATCTTCATCACCACTGCTCAGAACGATAAAGGAAAACATCGTGAGGAAACCGGGATGTCGTAGAATCAAAAGTTCAACGATATGTGACATCTACCAACCTGCACTTGGTCAGAGTTGTGGATTATGGCCCAAAAACTCATAGGAGGCCTGTGTCCCTGCAGTGGAAACATATATGGGCTGATGATGATGAATATTACCTATATTCATCATCATGAGTGGGTAGTAGTACATGTTGCGTAGGTACTGGTGATCCATTACTTTGACTACTAACGTACTACTTTTCATCTACTTCTTTGTAGGACCGGATAGGATAGGATAGGAATATTACTTTGTAGAACCATTGTTACATACAGTACAGTACATATTGTTTCCTATATCATGTAAATTGGCAAATCCTTTGCTATTTGTGAAATGTTACGAAAAAATTATTTAAAAACGTAAGCACTATCTATATATGCTTTGAGTATGTTATTATTATACACACGTTCATACGAAGGTTCTTATTAGCCAAAATTATTATCTTATTCAGCAAATGCGTGATATTGCTGTTCATCCAATACAAAATGATGAATCATTTTATGATTGATCAATTAACATTGGGATTCAACACCTGGCACATAAGGTATTGCATATTTGCATGCATTACCATCTTGTTTTAGATGTTGGTTTTAATGATTGAATTTTATACGGAAACTTGTTAATTATCATAATCGAATCAATAGGAGCACCTCAATAATTCGTGAAAAATTTAATTCAAAATTTTAAAATATCTTTAAGTAATGGAATAATGTACATATTGTATTATATAATTATATCAAGATGAGCGGATATATTAATTTAATTTTAGAAAAATGATTTTCTCATATTATCATAAACACAGATATATCCTGGGGCTGTCTATCTTTTCTTTTGACTACTTCGCACGGGCGAATACCTAGTTGGTATATTATATAGGTTTACCTACCAACCTCTCTGGATTTAACTTGTAAATTCTAGCATACAATACACATTCTGTGATATTTAAATTAACTCTTCTGAATAAAGAAATACGCTCTAATTGTGAACTTTATTCGTTTTAGGGAACGGTTGAAAATTAATTGAAAAGTAAAAGGAGCTAAATTGTAGATAAGTGTTCAAATTTAAAATCTTACTTATTACAACAGTTATGCTATGTGTGAGAAAGTAGTTTTTAAATAGCTTGAACAATAGACAATTATAAAGTTAATAATTAATAAACAGAGAAACAGCGTCAATGTTAATTGAGAATTTTATTTTAAGCTTATTGTTTTCATAATTATAAGAAACCTAGCTGCGCCCCGCGGTTTTACCCGCGTAAGTCCGTATCCCGTAGGAAAATCGGGATAAAAAGTTGCCTGTATGTTATTCCAGTTGTCCAGATATCTACGTACCAATATCATTGCAATCGGTTCAGTAGTTTTTGCCTGAAAGAGCAACAAACACATACACATCCTTACAAACTTTCTTATTTATAATATTAATAGGATACTTTTGAAGTAAATTTAGATTGCTAGCTTTTGCCCACGGCCTCGCACGCGTTAAATTCCGAGTAGTTTAATAGATGTTATTATACATATAAACCTTCCTATTGAATCAGTCTATCTTTAAAAAAATCATTAAAAGTCCGTTGCTTAGTTTTAAAGGTTTAAATATACATAGGTAACATAGGGACAGAGAAAGCGACTTTGTTTTATACTATGTAGTGAAGAAATTATTTGTTTTCGCATAAAACTGTAATACGTAAATAAGCATAAAATTTGTGTGGGTTTAGCTATAAAACAATAAATATAACGATAATTTAGACCTAGACTTAAGTTACTCTAAGAAAAACCAAGATGCATTGATAGCATCATTACAGCATTTTTTATTTTACCTTCATACACCTACTTAAATTGTATTCACTACACTTCCTATTGGAACTAATTAAGGTAGACATACACAGTTATAAATCTCAATATAATCAATTAGTTGCGATATCCTATCCTAAAGCAGTGGTGGCTCAGTGGTGAGAACCTCCGACTTCAAAATCGATAAGTCGGGGTTCGAGACCGGGCGAGCGTGCAGGAAATAAATTGAGTTTTCAATTTATCTGCGCATGTGGATAATATCACCACTGCTTAAACGGTGAAGGAAAACATCGTGAGGAAACCGGCATGTCCAAGAATTATAAGTTCGACGACATGTGACATCTGCCAACCCGCACTCTCACGCCTCATAGGAGGCCTGTGTCCCAGCAGTGGGAACATATATGGGCTGATGATGATGATGATGATGATCCTATCCTATCCTATCCTACTAATATTATAATTTATGCGAAAGTTTGTAAGGATGTGTGTGTGTTTGTTGCTTTTTCACGCAAAAACTACTGAACCGATTGCAATGAAATTTGGTACGTAGATAGCTGAACAACTAGAATAACATATAGGCAACTTTTTATCCCGATATTCCAACGGGATACGGATTTACGCGGGTGAAACCGCGAGGCGCAGCTAGTAGTAACATATGTAGTTAATTTTAAAGCTCCAGTGATATATTTTATTTCCGAAGCGTATATTGAAAACATATATTCGTTAAAAACAACATAGGATGTGTTACATATAAAACGTAATAGTGAGAATAACATATTAAAATTCAAATTCAAGTTACATTTATTTATAAGAATCTAATTACAAAATGGATTTTATTACAATAAGTAAAGCACGATATAAAAGATAGATCGGAACTACCGAGTTCTATTATTATTTCAACAGTCAATGGCAATGAATACTAAAAAATTGTAGGTAACATGTGATGAAGGTTTTGAGGTCGTTGGTTGTTTCGCTTTGTTTACCATTCCCCTAACAGATGTCCACCAATTATTGTATTAGTTATGCGGGCTCCAATTGACCCCTTTGGCCCTCATATTAATAACGTCTAACAAATTAAAATTATTGTCTTTGACTTAAAATACTTAATCCTACTAGTATAATTTATGTAATATATAATATTATAAATGCGAAAGGTTGTAAGGATGTGTGTGTGTTTGTTGCTCTTTCAGGCAAAAACTACTGAACTGATTGCAATGAAATTTGGTACGTAGACAGCTGGACAACTGGAATACCATATAGGCAACTTTTTATCCCGATATTCCAACGGAATACGGACTTACACGGGTAAAACCGCAGGGCGCAGCTAGTATTAATATATTTTTAATGAATGTTTCAAAAACTAACTGGAGATGTTGTATTATATACCTCGCTTGATACTAGTAGTTTTAGTCGATGTGATAACTGGTTTTGAAATTGGCGAATGTTATGCATTCTTAAAAATATAGAAAGTGGGTAGATGTTTCAAAACATCAATGGGGTTAATGACAACGATCGCGGATTTTAATAGGTCACTCTGATTTCCATAAATTTCATTTTTAATTTTCTTAAGATTAAATATGTATCTTAATTATTCGGATGGGTATGTATTATTTTTGTTTAAAAACGAACCTGATATCCTAAGATTAGGATCAGCAGGCGTTGGCACGGGTCCCGGTGTCAATTCGGGGCGTAATTTTCGCAAACCGGCCACCACCCGCGGTGCCGGCGACTGCTCCCCCACAAGCATTGCCTGTCACCACAACATATCACATAGAAACACTGCACTAATCATCTCAGTAATCCACAAAAATCACAATATTTTTTAACAAGAAACGGAATAAAATCAAGTAACTGTCTTTACTATCACAATATTATCTAACTGTCAAATTCGTTTTTAATTTTTAAAATTCGAAATAGTTCGTTATATCGCGCGCGCACAACATTGTCATTCGTTCACGCATCACGATTCGCTACTGGTCTGACAGACGGCATTTCTATGAATGAATGGCGCGTAAAGCGTGCCCCACTACTCGATTACTACGTGTGTATAAATCTGACACTATAAAATTTATACGCCATCTATTGGTGAGTAGAGTTATGAAAATATGTTAAAAATTAATTATACAAGACTTTTTCTTAATGATTATGTTTTTAATCAACAAATGAAAAGGATATTTAAAAAATGTATTCATATTAACTAATTGATAAATAACACACCACACCACAGTAAATTTCTCTCAATATAATTAATAATTTTGATAATAAAAAATTTATAAATTTAGCGTAAGTTAAGACAAGTTACTGAAAAAAAAAGAAATTATGCTGCATGTCACATATTCTAAACATGTTTTTCAAATTATTATTATATAAAATATAAATTATTTATTATATTTTTCGTAATAGCGACATCTAACGTCTAATAGTGTAATAATAATTTTGTTATCACTTTACCAGTGCAATGACCACAGTGACATCTATGAATAATTTTAAATGTCATTCTTAATTATTACGCCATCTATACAATTATAAACTAATCGCTTAGAAGTTTGCTTGCATTGGTGAAAGCGCTCCCTATATTTTTAAGCTTACACTAACAACAGCAATTTAATGTAGTATTAAAGAGCACTGGTTACAAATTTCATCACTAGATGGCTGACATTGTACTGTTTGATATTGGAGATTGTAGTAAAATTTTATAGATAGCCACTTTAAAAAAAGAAGCACTTAATATTTTATAACAACAAAATAATTGAAACACATCTAGATAATATTAATGAAAGTGTTAAAAACCAATCCTTATAATATATGCGGTAGTTTCATTTTCAGTTTTATGTGCTATAAAAAGTGTAAATATAAATTGAATCCCAAAAGATGATAATTTTGAGAATGAACTCACGTACTAATTCGCCAAAAAATTATGATTGTAAAAAGGTTTCTGCCATACGCCAACTTGGAGACTACCTACTTTTAATTGTTTTGCAAGTATCATAATATGTACAAGGTAAGGTTCTGTAAGAAAGGTAAAATCTTTGGAATAAGCTCTTTCCAGGAATAAGTCCTATAAAAAAATCGAGCGATAAAAATAGGTGATTAAACCGGCTTAAAATAATTTCTATTAATGTTGTTTAATAATTTTGTGGTCTAGCTTGTTATTGGCTGGTATTTTAAAGTACTCATTATTGAATTGCTATTGTGATTGTTATAACCTGTTAGAGGGGTTTTTTTAATGAGGAAAGCATTTATATATGTAACTGTACAATAAAACTGATTATCTTACTGTATGGCTTGCTTATTTTACTGTACTGAAGGAATGATAAAAAAATAAAATATGTTTATAAATTATTTATTTTCCGACTCAATCTCTTAACAAATATACAAAATCACACAAATAAAATGCATAACTTCTAAATTTAAGATTACAATTATATAATTATTTTTAAACAAATGTCAAGGGAAGACTCGAATTATACTGACAATAATCAAGGAAGACACGAGATCAAAATAACATGGCACTGTAATTTAAACAACGAATGTTTTACATAAGGCACTTATGTGAAATAACGCTAAACTTAACACTATTTATAACAAATTAAAGCTTTAAATGGAAGAGTTAATATCACAATGAAATGGCGGCAAAAACTAGTATTACCACGGGCGCCACTTGTTTGCGTCTAACTCGTGATCCGCTGGTGGTCCTTCACGCGACCGCTCGTTTTTCTCCGCATAAAAAGCGTTTTGTTGCCGCCTTGCCTCCTCCTGTTTTTTGTACTCCTGGTACTCGATCAATTTCCTTTTCTTTTTTGGCGGTAAGTTGCTGTAATCCATCGGCAATTCGCACGGTTCCGGTACGCTAACAATATCAGCCTTGTTTTCAACAACCGTATCAGGTTCTTTGGTATATCGCGTATCCTTCGGCGAATATTCCGCCGATTTCAACGGTGAGCGAACCTTTCTTAAATCTAACGTGTCATTGGGATAGTTAGGTGAATAATATGAGTAATCATTTGAATATGTCTCCTCTCTGTGTACGTATTCCTTTTCAGTCGGCAGTTCCGCATTAACATTCACGTCAGCGCTATTAGCGTTCTCATTACCACGTTTGTCCATTATGTGCTGTCTTATTTTTTGCAAAATGACGTCTTTAGCTTCCGCTGGTACTCGATTGAAGTAAGCGCCATTTCTGTGTCCGTTCATTGCACCATAATCGGTGTTATGCTGTGGAACAAGTTTGTCTACCGTTGTTAAAAGCCCCGGCATCGGCGGACTTGGCTTATTGGGCCGAGCATAGGGCCAATTTTTTGGTCCTTCGGAGGAGTAAACAGAATCTTCAGCGTCTGAGGATGATCTTTCATGGTCGCTGTAATAATGCTGTCTATCGGATACCACAGATGAAGGTGAAGTAGGTGGTGAAAACGATGGCCGCTCTGGCACCTGGATACTCAAGGGTTGAGCTGTTATTAAAGTTGATAAATGACTGATTAAATTCTGGCTAACTTTCGTATCCAAATCTGGGACTGACATGATAAATCTACACGCCTCAGCCGCGCATTGTCCGAAACCAGCTTGAAATTTTTTCGCTTCTAGAATCGGATCTTTGGGCCTGTGCAACTTTGTAAGATGGTTTACCGTTAACTCAAGGATATCTGCCTTTTCCAACTTGCTCAGGTTGTCGTCGTCTATCTGAGGACAAAAGAAAACAATACGAAATTACAGCAGGTGCGTATGATTCTCACGTTCTCACGTTACGCGAAGATGAACGTCACATTAATATAACTGTACCGATGAGTTGTTATTAATGGCCTAACTTTGTAGCAGTTTGCGATCCCACCCAAGTAAGTAGTGTTTAATAAACAGAAGGACGACCGGTTCGTGTTAAAAATAAACGGCGTGTGAATGGAAGATGGATTGCTCTTTTAATGACTACAAAAAGCACTGATACTTTTTTCTTAGTACAAGTTTAAATTTAGACTTTTATAACTAATGTGAGATTATTAAACTTTAAACTTTAATAAATATCACATAATTATATAGTAACCGTACCTCTAACGCTCCGACCATGAGGTCCTTCAGTTCATCTAAGCACCGATTAATGCGTGCTCGTCGTTTTCTCTCCAAAAGCGGTTTTGTAATCTTCTTATATTTGGCCGTCTTCGACAGGGGCGCCGGATCCGAAGCCATTGTGCAATCTGCCGAACAAATCACAACGTAAATAAACTCACATCACATTTACATGTTTACCGTCCATAATATATGATTAATATATAATATAACTAATTTATGTGCTTCGAAAGATATTGCCCATAAATATTAACAGGAAATTAAATTGGATGTGAACAACAGAATAAAAAATTAAGTCAACATGAATAATAGAGCCTAACCTTGACACGGCCACGGTTTGAAATAATTGATTTAGTATGCGGAAGATTTTTAACACACGCGTTCCCGTTCGCGCGTCGGTATGTACTGCCTGAAAAAAGCCTACTCCCGTCGGCCTCACCCCGCCGCCCCGACCCCCGCTCCCTCCTCCGCCCTTCCCGGCCCTACGCCCTGCCATTCATA
Organism: Zerene cesonia; assembly: GCF_012273895.1. Classification (NCBI taxonomy): domain Eukaryota; kingdom Metazoa; phylum Arthropoda; class Insecta; order Lepidoptera; family Pieridae; genus Zerene; species Zerene cesonia. The sequence continues at coordinate 6,019,231 of NC_052106.1, read as the reverse complement.
GCGTGCGCAAACGCACGTGTGGCGCAGCGATTAAGTTACGAACATGCGTAACATACTTTCCCAGGGCCCACAGGATACACAGTACATAATTATGAAAATATAAGTATGAAATATCATCTTGGTTTTTGTTCGCGATTCGTTGATACGTGTTTGGTAAGACATAATTCGAGGAAAAACGTTTAAAAGGAAACTTTTAACAACATGTTTTTAATTAATCGTTGTATCAATAACTTTAACATTGCTTTATTCATTAATAAAAATATTTTAGTTAAAGAAATACTTCGTGAGGGTGTTTTAAATTTTGTTGAAATGAGCATTGTATTTATTAATGAAACATTTTGTTTTATTTGTAACATACGAATCATAAGCTAAGTTTGGACTTTATCGCTAGCTTTTATATAGTAAATTCAAATCAAAGATAGGCCGCACACGTAAAAGATAATTAACCATCGTTTCATAAGACAAAACATTAACCTTAACAAATAAAACATTATGACCTCATAAAATAATAAATATGTACAGTTCTTCGCAATTTCAGCTAACGGTTTCATAATGCGCTCAGACTTTTATCGTACCGCCGTCTGAACTTTGTCGGAATTTAACTGAAGATAGACAAAAACTTAGAAATCCTCTTACAATTGGAACAGACCTACAGAAACGTAATATGAAATGGCCCATAGATTTTTTTCCCGCCAGGTAAAAATTGGCGCGAGCCGTTCTATTCAAATTCCAGGGTGGGTTCTCTATTCACTCGGACTTGCCTTTGTCATTCGAACTTTTTGGACCGTCATTAAATAATAAAACGCGTTTTGAGATTGTATAATTATAGGTTCTAAAACTGGCTGATTACAAAATTTTATTTCTTATACTTCTAGCGGTTTTATTGTCTTTTTTTTTCTTTTATTCGAAAATAAAAAGAATAGCGGCATTCTGTATTCAAATTACGGCTTGCATTTTTACCACACTGATTTCATTTGCTTGTCTCATTATTTTGTCTACATTGAAATGGCAACTAAGATTAATTTTATTGCTTGTGGAAGTCCGAAAGGGCTTAGACTAAACAATGACGCACGTTTTGCCCTACACGTTAATTAATAATCAACACTTCTGACACACCTTAGAAAATCACCCGTAAGTACGTATAACTAACATATTAAGAGATAAAAATGTTCACGTTTATAAGTAGGAAGGTATATACCAAAACAATTGGACACAGAAACAATTTAATTAAATGAATATGCACAAAAACACAATCGTTTAACGATTATAACGTTTCATTATGTTGATGAGAGTTGCTATAATGCGTATGTAGTGTGTTAATAGTTTACAATATTATCGAAATATTCTCTGTCTAGACTAAATCGTATTTACATTATGCTCAAGTGGATCGCGCAAAATTATTTAGTTTTTAATATCATTATCATAGCAAAAGAAACTCTTCTACAAAATATGTACTTCATTAATCAATGACGTTTACTGTTTATTATCTTTAAAAAAAACGGTAAATTATTGTAATGCGAATACCGGAGTTTCTGTTTCAATATCATAAGATACTAGTGACCGCCATAAAAGTCGCTGTAATAAACATAAACATACATACACACACATACAGGTACTGCATTATTTGATGAAACTGTTTATGTTCAGGAGAAACTAATATTTTTATGCAATCTAGAAAATAGCACAATTTCTAAACTGAATTTAACAAAACATTATCCTGATTCAAATATCTATTAATTATCGGAGTTTTCATGCAGCCAATAGCAAACAATAAAACAATTTAATGAACACCTTTCTTCGAAACTGATTACAAATGTAAAATAATTGTAAAAATGAAAAAACGCATTTGAAAATAGGTTATATTCGACCATCGTGAACTTATGCGTAGATATTTAGGTGCTGTGTTCACGCAATAGATAACCTCGTTTGCGAAAAACCGTAAAAACTAAAAATTTTAACGCATACAAATCACGACCCGCCTACAAAAAAGCGTTGTGTGAATTTCAATATATTGATGCAATGCGGATACAAATGACACAATAAATTTTATGTATGTCGGTACCGTTCTGAGGTTAGAGACGGGTTAGAGAATACAGATTCGTCTCGCGAATTCATTTGAGCGTTATGTACGAAGCGATTTGATTTTATCGCTTTCGTAGTTTAAATAAACAAAGCTCATAGATATTTTCTTATTATATTTCTACTTTTTGAATAACAATTCCCAATGAGGATGGTGTCTGTCGGTGTCAAATTTGAACAGTTGTTTAGAAACTTTTTATTACTATCGTCATGATTAGTGCTTGAATCCGCACCCTGTGCTAAAGCACTTATTTTATTCGTAAACTAGTAATCTAGCTGAAGTAATGCTAAAAAAATGTTTTTAGCTGTCTTTCTGCCATTTTTCAGTCTTCAGTCCATCGAGGCCTTTAGTTGAAAAACAATCTTTCCAAATTGGTAAACCTTTCTCGCGCCTTTTTGTTCATTAAATATCTATTTATACAACCGTAAAACGTTGTGTATAATTTTAAATACCAGCATACCAAATAAATTATTAAACTTAATTCAAATATTGGGAGATCTTTATAACGCTGTATATATTGTCAGTAACTTGTATATATAAATAAAATATTGTTACCAGCATAGGAAATTTGCATACATAGGTCTCGTGGAAATGTAATTTATTTATATAGGAGCTCTTTTTACATAAATTGCACCATATTATTTCATTAAATTATTTATTGATGAATCATGAATTAATGTAGTAATTGTTATTTTACTTGCAATAATGCTAAATGTAAGATTTGTCATCATTTTATCTTTATTATTTTATTTCACAAACTGGTATCCGCCCTTGGCTTCGATAAGCGGACTAGACAATTGTGTACCTCGTGGGTTTTTGGAGAAGAACTATGTAATTTATACGACTTGAGAATTTAGATGTATATTGTATAATATATCTTCTCAACTATATATTTTAACAAAATGCTTATTTTGAAACATTATACATATTCCTTATTTAATTTTAAAGACCTATAGTCACATTTATTCGCAAATGCCCTATTTTTGTTCCCTGATTTCGTTTAAGGAAAACCTTACATTTTTAATCTATCACCAAATACAATTTTATCTGCCCTTTTTAATTTTAACAAGTTAAATACTTTAATACATATTTTGGGATCCGTATAGTATTATGTTATGTGTGGTATTGCATAACAATTACCCTTTTCAATTACATATTATTTAATGTACAGAAATGATCTGGTTAACGTTTTATAATAAATATGTATCTAGAGATTGCGCAATGTTACCAGCCTCTTAGTAAGGCGAATATCGTAAAAGACACATTTTTTCCTAACATTTCCGTAAATAAAATAATAAACACTGTACCGTGGTAAACTTGTTCGGAGAATAATAAAATGTTACATCATTTAAATTGATAAAATCTCTATGTCATAAACATTTTATAGATTACAAAACACACATGAATACTTGAAAATTTAAAAAGAGATTATTTGCAGATGACGAAATTGCGCCGTTTCATTCGAAATTTTTATTTCGATGACAGGAAAAAAATACACACACAAGTATCACAATAAATATGTATATAATGACTGGGTGTCCGAATTTTGTTTGAGGAATAAACAATTTTTTTCAATGCTTTCCTGAATTTATCTTAATATTGTAATAATTTTCAATTTTTCAGTGTGTTCAGGCAATTTGTCCAAATAATTTTTGCTATGTCCATTCTATTAAGGATGCAGAATGTTGATTGATGATTAAAACGCAAATAAAGAAGCACGGGATTTTGCACACATACCAGGCAGTCATGATACCCAAGAAGCTTGATAACTGTACATCGTTCCATAATTGCTTCATTAAGACGACCGAAAGTCGTGGGTGTTTTTGTTTATCTTGTCTGGCACGCGTGGGAAATTAACCGCATCAAGTTCTCACACAGCAATGTCAATGATAACAATACGAGCTTTGAATAACAGGCTCGCAGAATATAACCGAAGCTCAGATTAAACAAACACGATGCGTCAAATTAGGAACTTTTTAAGGACGCGTAAGTGTTTGTGATGTAAGTGCTGATAAAGTTGGAGCGTTATTAAAGAAAAATTATTTGAAATGTACGTACTTAAACGTGAAGATGGTCTTATAAATCAACAGAATCATAGGTATATAATACTATTTCTTATACACAAGAATGGCTTGATATATTATAAGACCATTTAATTTATACGACACATTAGACCGAGAAGGGGAAAGAAAAAGATTTAGCACATTCCATAAGATAAAGTTTTACCCAATTGGCAATCAACGCCGGTTCTGTCCGCGTTGAAGGAACATTAATCGAGAGTTGTTAAACTTCCATGAATTTACACATGAGATTATCTTTTACATACATAGGTATTCGTTAGCCACAGAATTCTAAGGTAAGTATAGATCAGAGACAATATATTAAATCTCAGATAAACAACATTTTATAACTCTTTTTTTTTTCAAAAAAATTTAACCACAAACAGCCAGTATGTACTCGCTAACAAAAAGGTTTATCATATAAAAAACTCTTTGCTTTACACCGTATAAATTGCGTTCATTATTTACATAGCGAAAGCACACCCCGCGCCATAACGAGCTAATTGGGGTTTTTTAGACACTTATAAACCTTGGAGAACAGTTAATGGCTTGTAAACCAGAATCAATAGTTTACAGAACTCGCTGGCGATGTGCGGCGCCGCAGTTAATTGATACCGTCACTTTTTTACCGTACGGTCGGCAGAAAAACATTTGTCTATTCATTCCAAAGATGAATTGTACAAGATGTTACGTGATTTCTTTGGGATTTTGCGTAAATACATTTGAAGATTTTGGTGAGTGTTTAACATTTGGGAACAGTCGAATTATGTAACATTGTATTTGTGTTTTCGTTTTATTTATATGTTATAAAGTCGTAGAGGTTTAAGGTTGTTGAGGAAGCAATTTTTATAAAAAAGGATAATTATAAATGACACAAAGAATCCACACACAATAAATTTTACGCGAATGTTTTATATGTAATATTAAGCCAATAAAATGACTATTTTTATGTATTTGCTTAAACTTAATTCGCTCTTATAATAAAAGAAATGAGCACACACGAATTAACAATGATTGCAGCATCTATCAGAGTTATCAATCAAACAGTAGATACAATACCAATCAAACATTCATTAATCTTGAAACATTTGCTGTCTGTACTCGCGTTGTTAGTGATTCTATAGTTATCTGTCAAAATTCGCCTCGGCCGGAAAAGACGGCGTGGGAACGTAAGACGATCTGGTTTCTCAATAATCGCGAAGTGCTGTATTTTAAACAGTGATAGCTCATTCGGTTTTTTATAAATTTATGTGTTATCACGATCCCGTGGATAAACGGCGCCGTTTCATCGTTTACTCGCCAGTATAATACTTTCACGGCGATTTATTGTTTTCAATAAGGAAACAGATTTTACTTTTGTTTGCGCAATTGGTGATTCTTTTGGTCCATTAGCGGAATTTTATGTTTATTTGCGTTTATTGTTTGGCTTGTGTTGGATTCTGAATGGGCGTGCCGAAAGTTACCGCTTTGAAGGCGGCAAATTAAAAAGTGCCCGTTAGAAAACAAATTGCTGGGCATTATCGAGCGGTTGAACGGCCCGGTCGTAATCGCGTTTATTGTTGTATTGTTTATAAATCGACTTACTTTTTCTAAAAAGCAATCATTATTTTTCGACAACTACATTTATTTAAATAGTTGGCCGTACTACACTGATTTTTATTACCGTAAATTCTTATCTTTTGGGGTTTCCGGACGTAACATTGATATTGTTGCCAAAAACTGATGAATGATTCCAGCATACAAAGTACAGTAAATTCAAAGAAATATATTTATTTATTATACGTATATACATACATATTTATTACAGACAAAATAGAGAAGCATAAGAATGTTATGTTTCGTACGGTGAGTGGGGTAGCCGGAGGTTGGTATCCTTTTCCTCTCCCTTCCCAGTCCATTCCCGTCGCCAATCCTTTCATTATCTCTTTGTCCCTTAAAAAGAGACAACGAATTGACAGAGTTTCTATGCCTGCATATAATCAGAAGCTTGCTATAGCGTCATGGCTTATAAACAGACGAACAAACAGGAATCAGTATAGTTACTTCTTATATTATACGATACGCTATTACATAAAAAAAGGAACAGTCGGACATCAAATAGTAAATAAGATCTTATAAGAGGAGATAATATGTTGCCCCTTTTAAGTAGTTTATCCGAATCTTGGGCATCATAGAGCAAGTTAGAGTGCATATTTTTTGGTTGCCATATTCGTCACATGGTACATAAGGTGGTAAGGTATGGTATCTTAATGGATGGTACATAATTCAGAACAGGAAACCAAATGAATAAACACATATAGCTAGCTTTTTTCTTTTTTGCTACAGTCGGCAATGGACTGGTGAGACGCCTGATGGTAAGCGCGGCATAAGGTCCATTGCAGACCTACAAATCACGCCAAATTACTCCTCTACAAATGGATTGCTGACTTATTGCCAAGGGATTAAGAGAGGATTGGCGATAGGAATATAGGGAAGGGTAAGGAAAAGGTTATGGGCCTCCGGTTCCCCCACTCACCGAACGAAACACAGCAGATTGCTATTTCACGCCGGTTTTCTGTGGGGGTGTGGTACTTCCCCGGTGCGAGCTGTCCCAATTCGTTCCTAAGCATGCTCGACTACTACATACGGATGCTGTATGTAATCTATAAACACTTTCTTAATAGAAGTTTTATTGTGATATTTTTATTAAATAACACAAAAAAACATCATATTATTATATTTCTCATGAAATATAACCTATTTGGAATTCAAAAAGCCACTAATTTAATATTAAATGACCAGTGAATTGAAGAGGATGGGCGGCACGGGTCGTAATTACAACCTTTGCGATTGCTTCTCTGGTAGACTAGATATTATAATTATATTAACTTTCATCAATGTGTGCATTCGTTGGTTAACATTAAGCAATGATTCTTGCAATGGTTGTAATAAATTTTGGTATTGGCAGTAATAAGTGAAAGGATATATTTTTGAAATTATTACATTATACGGATACCAGTTTTTATTTTTAGTAAATTTATTTATACACCTACAAATGTACAGTTAGCTATAAAATAACATAAATCAGAACTAAAGCAGCTAAAGCTAATCACACTTATATTATAAATGTGAAAGTTTCTTTGTTTGTATGTTTGTCCGTCAATCACGCTGAAACAACAGATTTTGATGAAATTTGGTACACAGACAGGGTATAGCTGACTTAGTGATGGGATTATTTTATCCTGATTAAATTCTCCCCTGGGATAAAACAAGAATCTTGATATCCGGGCGAAGCCTGGACGAGCGTCTAGTGATTTATATTTTAATACCTAGATATCTTTTTTTTTCTTAATTTTATCAGCAAGCATTTGCAATGGTCTTTATTATACAAACTTCTATTTCTTGTTTTTTTTGTTTAATTTTTTTTAAATACACTACGAGCGTTAGGTATACTTATTGTGACAAATAATTATCCTGCTACAATAAACAGAATATTTCACAATGTTTCATGACGCTCACTAACGCATATTATAGACTACATACAGGTTCCAACAAGACCCCATTACGATGAGAACGATTCATCACAATTACGCAGTAATCTGTATAATTCGCCACTACGGATCCTCTAATGAATTGGCTGTTAACCCGGCCGAGTTATATAGGTGACGCGTGATAAGTAATGATTTAGAGCGGCGGTGCTTGTTAAATTGGTTGTGTAATGCGGTGGGGAGGGCATGCAAATGGCAGCTCTATACTTGAGCACGAAGCGGCCGCGACCGTGGGAAAACTATCGCCTGTGGCGAGCCAAATGCAGGGACGGACTTGCAGGATGAGTGTTTAAAAATAAAGTTTGTGTTCTCCTAAATTGACACTATTTCTGTTAATCCCATATTTGATATAAACAATAAGCCATATTTTCAATAATGTCATGCGTAGGAAAACAAGGTTTTCAGTTTACCATTACTGAATGCAATTTTATAACGTTATAATATGACGCCATTTCGTACCTTCGTGTAAATTATTTGAATGATTTGGAACAATATTCGTATCAAAACTGCTGAACATGGAAATAAACGTAATTCACAGAGGACAGATGGACCTGCGACTCACACAATACACGTGACAAAAACTTAACGTATTGCTCTATCGTGTCTCTCGCAAAATACACGCCTCGACCGAAGTTTGTTTCTGTTTGCGCCATTATAAACTGTGTTGTATCCTCTGTATATATTAAAATAAACAAATAGTTACATACATACAATCCGCACCTGTATTTTCGTGCAATACAACGCGTGACAGGGTCGCGCGCCGCGCTCACGACGGACTGACAGATCGACACCGCATCGCTTTATGTTTATATCTCAACACTGGGAGCGATGCTATGCTTTTTAATAAGATATTTATGGCTTTTGAATATTCAGTGTATTTTAATTAAGTTGTGGATAGTATAAATGTCAAATCGCGTTTTTAAACTATTTTCCTACTCTTTCAACTGTGAAAGCACTTTTAAAAGATTTAGCTACTACTATAAGTATAAAACTTATTATAGCGTTATGAATGTAATATGTACAACTAGAAAATCAAACACGCGACATTAAATTTAAAATGTTATAACAATTTTTACTAATAAACTCCTTCACCAAAATTGATAATGTTACTTTAATATAAAGTAATTAATAAAAAGATCTGCAATTGACATCGTTGATATTTATCTCACTGTAACCTAGGTTTAGGGTTATTTTATAAAAATAAAATAAAATGTTTTCCTTACATACCAGAAGAATAGATTAAGTACATAAATCCTATATATTCTAGATATCTTGAAGCGTGATAGTACGCTTACTTCAACCGCCATTTCAAAATTAAAAAAAATACCCGACACACGAACGTTAATCTTAATTGCATCGTGGATCTCTCACTCGAGGTTTTAAAAATAATGAAAATCGTGACGCGTTGTGCTGAAGCGAAATAAACCGGACGGTAATTATAATACAACCAAACGTAATGTTTCACCTCGTGCTATCAAGGTTCCATTCATTTTTATTAATTTATTTAAATTACGTGTTTGATGAATGGTATTCGAAATCACAAACCATCGCTATAAGAATGTTTATTATCATTTAACACTTAAAATAGAGACGATTATGTTAATTAGACATATTTTTTGTATCGATGGATACATACAGAACGGGTTTACTATAAGGATTTTAGCCCATGTAATCATGTCATCATCAGCCAATATATGCTCCCACTGCTGGGACACAGGCCTCCTATGAGGGTTCAGGCCATAATCCATCCATTATAAACATGTCACAAAGTTTTTTATTTCTTGACCATGTTTGTGTGTCCTTGCCATATTCTCATACAGACTTCCAAAAGGGAAAGGATTTGTGTGTTTGTTAGCTGATAACTTTTTTACTGGGTGAAGCGATTCTTTTTCTATTTCAAAGCTGGGGCCAATCATTTTAATATGGTCCCATTAAAAACTGGTCTAAATAATTAAGAAAACGTCTTTTTCGAGCAGTTCTACTGCAATTGAAAGTTTATCCACATAGTAATATACTCAATAAAATAACTCATATCCTATATTATTACTCTTATGAGCTCTTATGTTATCTAAGTTCTCCAACTTACTATGACGATTCAAAGGTGCTTCAATAAGAAGTACTTCTTCTTCTTCTCTTTGTTAATGGCTTCACCCAACGGAGGGACTGCGCCAATGTCCAGTGTAACAATAAAACGTATATTTGAAGAAATAAAAGTTTGTGTGTAGTAAGTACCTGTTTTTGAATATTTGAAGCTAATTTATGATACATGTTTAAAAGGATCTCGGCAGATAAAATTTTTATTTAAAACCACAATATAATACAATGATACGTTGAATGAAACTTAACGAGTCTTTATTATCTTGTAATACTGCTATTTTCATAGGCTTAAACAAGCAAATCCGAAAGCTGGGTTATGCAAGATGGCAGCTAGTTGATAAATTTTAATTTTGCTTTTTATGCAGAATAAATTTAACGACTCTTCTTACCGAAAACAATGTTGTCTTATTTTTATGACGCAACTTCTCGGTTTTCAATCATAGCTTTTGTGTTGCAATCATAAAAAAATAAAGTAGTACATTTTTTAGTTATCATTTAACAGTTATGGTAAACAAATGAAATTATAAAGAAGTTAGAGTTAGGTGACGTAGATGTAACAAATTTCAATGTATTTGTTTCTTTAAAATTAAACTCGTATTTTTTTACACCATTTATAAAATTTTATGATGCCCCCATGTAATGTAGTACGTAGATTGTACTATTTAACATGTATACATGCATACATACATAAATCTAGTTTTGTTAAAAGATATGCATTCAATTATTTCCCAACATCGAAAATTATCAATGAAACCAAACTGAAAATCTTTGTCTTCTGTTGTTAATATCCGTATATATAAATTTCCCTAACATTTATACCGAAAAGAAAACTGGGGTAGTATTTTAAATTTAATATGCGATAATCTCTAAAACGTACGTTCTTCGGAACAAACTAGCAAAGAATTAAATTAGGATAAAAAAGGTACAAAATCGGAACCGGAATAATACAATATATAAAATTAGTGCAGTAGCATTTGAGATTATCCTTTACAAACATCCTTACTAACAATTTTAATTTTTAGTTTTATAGCATTGAAATGCTTTATAAATGCGAAATTTTTAAAGACAAGAAAAAATTCGATCACGAGGCGGGATTCGAACCCGCGTTTCTTGTCTAAGCGTAGCAACGCTTAGATAAGAAACGCGGGTTCGAATCCCGCCTCGTGATCGAATTTTTTCTTGTCTTTAAAAATTTCGCATCCTTACTAACATTTAAAATGCGTGTCCCGTGATATCTATATATTACATATATTTCATCTCTGTTAATTTAGATAGTGTCTTGGCTTTTACTTCTGCGGATTTAAGGCGCGAGATTTATAACAAGGCACATCATGTCACTACATCGTCATCTACACAAATATGGACAACTATTATATATTATATAAACATAATGAACAGGAAAAAAGCTGTCTTTAAGGTCACATGTTTAAGTATCTTAAATATATTACGCCTTTGATAAACATCATGAAGAAAGGTCGTTCAGATTTTATTATTTAGATTGTAATCAACTGGTGATAATTGTATTTATTTACTGAATTATAACCTACACTGTATCTGAGTTTCGGTTAACCTAAAAGAGGTTGGTCGAAATGATAAAAATCAACTAAAACGTTTATACTTCTGGGTCGCTTATACACATACCTAATGATTTAAATTATCATAATATTAAGGATTAGGTTGCATGGACAAAGTGATTAAGTTAGATTTATTTTATATGAATCCATCTTATATAACAACTGAACTTGAAAAGCTTGTTTTTTATATTATAAAATAAAACATTTCCATTCATAGTTGAGAGATTATTATGTTAGATTTTTTGTGTTTTCTAATTTGTGTTTTTTTTTTTATTTCTGTACTGTTAATAGTAAAAAAAAAGAAAATAGGACCTCTTTATTGCGAAGCCAACAAATCGTTTACCCGATTTAGTAAACCTTCGAATTGATTTCTAATCGGCACAGAATTTGTCCGTACGTCCGTATGATCATACAGCAGTAACATTAAGATATCATATTGCTTGCTTCAAATAAATTGTTTTTCAGAAACAATGAACTCTGGAACGATGTTAATTTTCCACCAAATATCTCACGGCAATAACGTTAAGTTGAATTGAGGTTATTTATATTATTTTCACGTTCCCACGGCTCGGCACGCAACTCACAATTAGAATCGGACCAATTTGTGGCGATGCTACTTCGGTTGGTGTAATTATTGAGCATGAAAAGATTTAAGGGCTTCTCACTTTGACTGGTTGGACGAATAATCAATGCTGCGAGTTGCTGGTCCAAAACTTGTCATTGACAATTGAATAGGCGATTAGAAAGCTACATCGTTGCTACTATGTATGGTAAACTATTTTTTGTCGCAAAATGTTAATAAGAACTAATAAACAAATGTCTGTTGTTCTTTTAACAACTTTTATCTAATGAATCTCGTATTATCTCAGCATCATAGATAGATATATTTTTCCATGAAACGTTTTTTATAAACGTTTTCTAAATATGTTAAACAGCGTACACTGTAAACTGCATGAGTTATCGATTAATTTGAATACATTATATTATTATAATGAATTTTGTTTAATATGGATTTCTGATATTATAAATTATGCAGTGTGAAAACGATATAAGTAATTAAAAGCATTTAAAAATACAAATTATATACGAACTATGTAAATTTGTTATATTATGCATCAATGATCTCTCTGATTCTGACTTAAAAGTTGATATTAGATTGAATGATAAGCAATTCTCAAAACTCGAGATATCGTAACAGTTGGAGAACATTACGAAGCTAGCCGTGGAGACAGCGTGGGAATTGGCATTTAGTGGATGTACTATTGAATATTTCATGAAACACTTTTATTGTTCGACGTGGAACTTGCTTACGATAATTATCGCGCAAGCACATCGATTTTATCAATAACTAATTTACATAACGATTGCTATCATCTTGTTGAAATTATGGGTTTCGGTTTTTATACAGCCAGTTCTTATGCTTTTTTATCGTTTATGTCCAGTTCGTGTTATCTCTGATTGTAACGAGGAGTTGAAAACAAAAGAAGGTTTTATAAATACAACTCATTCTTTATTATTCGTCTATAATAGCGATAAAGTCTAAGCGAACGTCTCTATATAATTCTAACAATCCTAAGAGTTCTAACAAAGTTTAACTGAATACTATGAATAGTTATCACAGTAATAAACTTAACAGCTAACATTACGGTACTTTAAAAGTGTCTTACAATAAATGCATATCCCCGACGCGGAAGACGTTGAAGTTGAAAAAATAACACGAATTTAGAACAAGAAAAAAAAAAGATTAACTTTATTAAATTAAAAACAAACTTCAACAAGCAAAGCGTTCATGCGATAACACACATCGGTTCTAGGAACGTTAACGGTAAAACAACAAAATGTTTTTAACTATCACACAGTTGACACAATCCTGGATGGAGAGCATGCGAGATCATGAGGCGAGGTTCTGCCGGCCGGCGCCCGTCACCACGGACGCCACATCGACTGGGTGGAGTCAGTCTCGGAGGCGGGGCTGTGCGGCGGCGAGGGCGGCGCGTATTGTCTCTTCGTGCCAATTGTTTCGACGTCAATTGGCTCCTCCATGGGCCTCTTCAAACTCCTCTCCGTTAATACTGTCCTCTGCAGCTGTTGAGGAGGAACGGGAGCCGGTGCGATCGCCTGTACAGGCGTCGGCCGAGCCACACCATTAGGCGCTATCGGCTGCGGTTGAACGACAGGCGGAGTTTCCAATCTTCGTATACAGTTGCTTAAATGCTGCAGTAGCCTTGCTCCAGCTTGGGGGTCAACGGGACCCTGTCTGTGCATAGCGTTCGCGGCCACTGTTGCGTTTGTTATAAACTGCGACACTTCGGTAGCACACTGCGCGAATCCTGCGCGGAAGCGCTCCGCATACGACATTTCAGGTTTCAGCACTAATTGTCCACGGCGTTTTAAACTATGTAGATGGCGGACCGTGAGTTCCAGGATGTCTGCTTTCTCCAGCTTGGAGACGTTCTCGCCCTCAGCTTGGAGCGCGGTCACCATCAAATCCTTGAGTTCGTCCAGGCATCGGTTGATGCGCGCGCGACGTTTCCTTTCGAGCATTGGTTTCATAACTTTTCTGTACTGATAGGTTCGGGAGACGGGTTCCTCGTCTGGGTGCGCGTGTGCGGGAGGGTGGAAGGCCCCGTGTGGGGACATGGTACGAGCAGGTAGAATCATTGGTGTTGCTCTCGCGACGGAGTTTGAGCGAATGGCGCGCGCGCCGCTTGTTGCGTTGCTTTTATGCGCCCTACGACGTAGTGGCAAAACGCCCGTGATAAAAATAGGGGTGGCGCATTGCACAATATTGGTACTGTTATAATTTTTCTTAATACTTTATACTTATCATTATGAAGACAGTATTTTTTGATAATAAAATTTACTAAAATAAATTTGCATTAATATACTTAGTTATATACTTTAAAATATAGGTATTTATTATTTAAATACATCTTTTTCAAATAATGAATACTTTTATTTAAAAGTAAATGCAATTGAAAATCAAACATTTTTTTTTGATTTTCCCATTAATATTGCCTAAGAATATTCATACTAATTGTATTGAAAAACATAATGAGCATAATTGGTGGTTTATAATTATTATATTGTAAAGAAAATCATGTTTTTTAATTAGAAAAGTCGTGCAGGTTAATATATAAATATATATATATATATTAATTTTTTAATAAATAACCGTTATTTTTTTAAATAATAAACACAAAATCGTCATACTCTACAGCTGTTCAGTCTATTAGGGGTGTCAGCTGATCGCACCTGGCTAGTGATATTCCCACGCGTTCCCTCCAGATTACTGCGCAGACGCAGGGGCAGCGCGTCTTACAATGTCACTTGTACCCTCCGCGCACGTCGTGAGGGGTCTAGAACAAGCCGTCATTCATAATATGACTTGTGGCAACTTACTAAATCACTGTCACACTCCTGTATCTTGAATTTTAGGGGAAAACATAAAAGAAGTAAGCGTAATACGAAATAAAAAAAAATTGGAAAAGATACGTGAATGGCATTTAATTGTCGTTTTAGTATTATTTAAGATAAATAGTGAATAGACGCACCTCACGCTGCTAGTGAATCTTTTGAAAAAAAAAAGCGATGAAAAATAAATTGTTTCATATTTTTAAGATAATGTATAACATTAACACATTATGAATGTTGTGTTTAATTCATTGATAACCTAATCAAAGCAAAGTTAGAAGTAGAGCAATTATTACAATATAAATAGATATTTATACCTATAGGTGACAACCCTATCGGAACGGCGCGGCGGTCTTGGCGACACACAGCGTTATCGCTCCATACAGACAGACAGACACGGGTAGAAATTGCTTTAACTTTTTACTTAGCTAATGTTCATTATCAGTGATTTATAAAATGTACTAGATTTAGCGCTTTATGCAAGGCATGCGGTTGTAGACATGAAATGGCCACTTGCAGGTTCGTGAATTCCTACATAATGTCATTTATTTGCGCTTATATTTTAGAATAGCTTTATAGCTTATTTGTATTTTACAGTCGCATATCTATAAGATACTTCTATTTTTTTTTTCTTCTCATCACAACATCTTAATAAAACGCATTTTTTATCAGTCATATACTATGTAGTTACTAACTTAATACATCATTGTGTAATAATAATCTTCCGACATGTGTACAATTAATGACATTCAATGTTTTGCAAGTATCAAACCCAATTAGTCACAAAACAATAACAATCGCTACATCCGTGGAGGTGTGATTTCCCAGCACCGCTAGTCGATTTGAAACCGAGCCATTGTGCGGTCTAAACTGCCGTGACGCTACTTACTCCAATTCTGTCTCCCAACACCTACCCACAAAAGGTCCTAAGTAACAAAACGGGCCTCCTCGAGCAGCGAAAAGTACCGCTGCGCCGCCGCGAAAGTCGCTTACGCTGTTATCTTAGCGAAGGTGTTTTTTCAATCCAAAGAGGAATGTCGTAAGAGACGCCGGATTTCATACACCGCAAGACATTGTTCCTCGTGCCGCCGTGTCGTGGGAAAGCTCGTGCCTTGCGCGTTCCCACACACTCAGCCGGCACAAGCCAACCGATAAATTATCATAATTCCATTGTGAGTGAGACGGTTCTAAGAAATTCCACTTCATCAATCGCCGCGTTGAATATATTAGCGCGTGGATACTTGTTGATTTGACGCAAGGACCTCCGACCTTCGTGGCCGCGTTTATCGCAAATTCTCGCAAACATTTTTTTTATTTTATTCATTACCGAATTGCACCCACGCTGTCCTGTGCTAAGATAGCGTTCGTGGGAAACTTTGATATCAACGTATATCTGTAGGTAATTCTTTTATATACGTCGTTTAATGATTACTCGTTTATATCCGCGTCTCTGAATTTTAAAAGATTTGTTTTGACAATTGATTAATTATTAAAACAGAACAACGATTGAAAGAGCTCACTTTGTGATATTTGCAAGCCTAAATATAGCTTTGTTTAGATAATAAATTTCTTTGGGTTTAATTTTTATAAACAGTTAGCGCCAAAAATTACTCGCTTGGTCAATAAAAATATCAGAATAAAAGTTCCACCTGAGTTAAACGTAGCCTATATCACTCTTTATCCTTCTACCTCTAGACATAAAAATCGTACAACAAACACACTTTATACTATATATTATAGCAACTTCTTGTTCATGGAAGTTTAAATAGTATTGCGGTTAATAAAAATATTTGACATTGGCTTTAAATCTGCCGCTGTAAAATCTGCAACGTAAGAACCTTAGGCGTATGCACATAAAAATACCATGCCTGGAGAATTCACACAAGTAAAGTTCACGTGTCACTGTTCAGAAATTGTATTCTTTGTTCCCTTTTAGGACAATTGTTGCTTCCAAATGGAACTCTAAAATAAAGCAGCATTAATTGAGACTTTTTTTATTTCATTCCATGTCTTTAAATAAATTTTGTATATAGTATAAGAAATAAATAAATGTATTTTTAAAAACTTAATTAATTATGTACCTTTTGGTAAAAATTATAGGGAAATAAAATTGTGTATAAACGTAGTTTGAAATTAACTTAAAGGCACATAAAACTCGTGGGACGGTGCCTTTAACGAAAATATTACCTTCAAAAGTTTCGGTCGTCGATATTCAAAGCAATTAAATATTTTATAATACTCGTATATTGAACCCTACAAGCCATCCGTGTTGACATAACTATAATATCGTTCTAATCTATAAAAAATCAACATTAAACGCTATTTACTCTAAGCACTTGATATGGAATAAATATTTTATCTTTGACTTGGTCTTGGTGTAAACAGGTTGTATTTGATATTGCTGCGCAATTGTGACACCTGGATTGAAATTCTGAAAATTAAATTTGGAACAGTTTGTTATTTATGGGCTCTTAGTGTTGCCAGTATCAAAAACGACTATAGTGTAAACAGCCTTATAACTACATCGACAGTCTGTGATCGTAATAGAAAAATAACTGCCTTATTCTATTTGTATAAAAGCCTAAAGGTTTGAATCATATCTAGTGAACTGTCAATTAAATAATTTTTCTTCGAGCATAGCATTATTCGATGTTTCCTTATATAGAGAGCTGTACCGCATTACATTGGAAAATATTTATTACGGACATTAAAAAACTGCTCTATATTAATTGATGTTTGATATGAGTATAAATTCTTGGAGTTTACCTACAGTTTATAAGTTTAGTTACTTAACGCCTACCGCCACGCCCGAATCGTACATACAAGGCGAACTTGTGTAAATATTAGCTATTTATGACTATCATTCGCACAAATACTGTACTCGCATAGTCTGTATGTTATTATGGGATTCAATTGACATATCTATTTTTAGCACATATTTTGATTTTACTGTCTTTTTTACCCGTCCCCGCAAGTTATCAACTGTGTAATTCGTTTGTATTCCACATAAATGAATATTCTTACGAAATAATGTGAAGTAGATTTTATTTATAAATAAACAATTGTATGGAATTGTTTTATGTTTATATGAAAACAATTCATTTTTAAACGACTCAATTTAAATCAACAAAACATATCACAAAACTGAACAAATTTCTAGTAATTGATGTAATTTAAATGCCCCTATGACCCAATAAGAGCATTAAAATTACACGTTTTCTCAATATAAGCATATTAAGAACGTATATTTACATTATAATAAGGATGTTTAGTTAATTATGCATCGACCTCAAACCAGTTTGAACTAAAGAAGCGAAAGTGGCGACCACACCAAATCTATTCACTTATAAACAAACGTAAAATCGTATACATTTTCCTATCAATGTTTATCACTAACCGAAGCATGTATCTTATCGAATCAGCGTAACTTTAGTAACAGTTCACTGTTCACAGCGTTTACATTAAAACATTTATGTATTAACGATTCTTCGATGGAGAGATTTACAGCTTTATGTAAATCAATATTTAAACGTGCGTGCGACGGTTTTTTACCCTCCGTGCGTGACAGAAGTTAGTAATTACCCATTGGCTGGATTAATTTGGAAATTAAGCGAACGGCGATTTTGTGGGAACAAAATGTTTGGGCAACAGGTTCGCGTGACAATCGTATCGGATATTCGGATGCTGTCAGAATTTTCTATAAAAATCTTATTGATGTTAATTCAACTGAGACTTGAATTGGTTTACGGTTTTTGTGCGTTTGATTGTAATGCAGGTTATGGTGTGTCTTTATCTGATGTTCAATTATTTCGCAATAGTGTAAATGAATCAGAGTGGAATTGTTTGGTAATTGGCGATTCGGATTTCTTTTTGGAATTCATGAATGAAAATCTTTTAGATCGGGTTTCGCCCGCGGATTCTAAAGAATTAAAAAAAGTAACCTCTGTCACTTTCTAGGCTCCTAGCTATCTCCAAACATACAAAATAACATAATCACTCAATTCCTCCACAATAGCAAGACAGAGACAAAAAAGACACCTACATATAAGTACCTAGATTTTGTAAATACAATTTTTTTTTTTGCAATATTATTATGGTGAAGAAAAAAAGATTTTTTTTATTACATTAAATATGATCTAATTTGCATTCTTGAAAGTAATATATGAAACTCATTCACAATAATGATTGGCTCATAGTGTGCTAAAATATATGAAAAGTATTTCTTTGACATTTATACTTTTGACTTAACATAAAAGATTTTCTCTCCATAATTCATTAAAATGCAATTCTTCAATGCCTATAAAAATCAACTTCAATAAATTCTCCATACTAAAAGATTAACCATAATAAGGCGATCTGAAAATAGCAAATCAGCATTTTAAACAGAATAATCATCATCGCATATTCAGTTCGGTAGGTACGCAAATGCAGACAAAAACAGCCATTACTAGCGGTCACGCGTTTCGTCTCACAGTAAGTCACGATGCCCTGCCCAGGGACGGTTTCGTGATGAAAATTTATTCCATCATCTTTCACCACATCTAAAATTTTCATTCATCATCTATTTTCTGCATAAAAGGAAAATAGCTACTGAAACATATTATAAATAGAAAATAACTTCTTAGTAAAATGTTGATTAAAACTTAAAATCACTTAAAAATATGTTAAGATTAAAATACAATACAGATTAAAATGCAGTCTACAATAAAATAAAGTCTTAAAACAATACGAGTATTCTTTGTTATTTTTAAGTAGAGAATGCATAAAATCCGGCCCTGTCCCTATCAAACGAAGGTGGATTGCCCCTGATTATTCCTACAACACAGGTGTCAAAGAGTCCCGGGCCAATTTAAATCGCATTACGATGATAACTCAATTCATGTTGAAATATA
The DNA here is from genome assembly GCF_012273895.1 of Zerene cesonia. Lineage (NCBI taxonomy): Eukaryota > Metazoa > Arthropoda > Insecta > Lepidoptera > Pieridae > Zerene > Zerene cesonia. Next base: position 5,999,587 of record NC_052106.1, on the reverse strand, counting down.
CAATATTCCGCGCTCGGAAATCGCGAAAAGCATCAGACCATAGCTATCTGTATAAATAGAGGTGACAGAATATATTTGTTTAAGATAAAGAATTATCAATTTTTTCACCCTGTTATTCAGGCAGTTATTCAGTTCAGTCAAATCATAATATTTAGTCACTTGTCCTTCATTTTCAATACAAATTTGAGGCTAAAAGCTCAATTTTTATATACTTACATATTACATACAGCAGAATCACACCGAAGTTTTTTTCGCACTCCGTTATTTTGGGCTATTAGATTTATGACACTATTTAAATATTGCCTTCAAATGTTTAGGAAATATCCCACTTCTAGACATATCAATGGCATTTAATTCATATTCATCCTTACGACATATTACGACCTTACTAAATCACCCAACAAACAAATCATAATAATCCTTGCTATTTAGGATTCACAAACGAATATTTATTGAGACATAATATCCTAAAGGTTTATATGAGACAAAAATCACGGATCCGCTAATTATAAATAAGGCACCGTGTTTCTTAAACAAATAACGAGGTAGCAACAAAACCACTAGCATCTCTATAGCTTCTTAAATCATTGTATCCTATATCAGTACTTATGGAAATGAAGCATTAAGCTTGATTTAAATGTTAGTGCTGCCCTCTAGGGCAATTTGTCCAATAAAGACATTAGCCACAAATAATGCCACCACATTTTAATACGTAAATAGTGCGATGCCGATATGCGTCGTTTACGATTTCGTTTTTGCATCACTACCACGCTGTTCTTTGTATTCTTTATGGGTTTCGATAAGTATGTTTTGTTTATTATCTTGTGCAAATGTATGTAAATGTATATAGTACTTATTGGACTAAAACAAGCGGTACTCGTTTGGATTAGGTTCGGTTTAGGGAAAGTTTTAGTATATATTGTAACTCATGTTGCAACTCAACAATTTTACAAGTGTTTATGAATAGTATTTAACATAGAACTTAGTACCGATTTAGAAAATCGCTTCTATCAAAAAATATGTATAGCAAAGTCAAGTAATCAACCTAAAGATAATTCATGTTTACATTACTTATGATACCATTTTGACGAATTGTTTCCTCGTACAACTTTTTTACCGAAATAAATGGCCGAAAACATAAAAAATAATAAAATATGTAAAAAAAACTTTTTAGTATTGTAAAACCACTCAATACTTGTAGAACATGACGTAATGTTTAAATGTTACCAACGAATATCGTGTCCTATAAACAACAATAATAAAATTAATGAAACATGTTAACTCTGTTAACAATATTTAATCAATTTGTTATCTGTGCGGCGAATCAAAATAATCATCGAATGTCAGACGCTATTTTATTTTCGTTATTTGTTGAGATATTTATGATATCCAGTATTAGATAATTTGACTGTTACATAAATTTTTGGCGGGAATTTTGTTAAACAAGAATTTGATGCCATTTTGTATTTAACTTTAGTTATCATAGTATTAACATTTTAACTTTTGCGTCCTCGACGTGACCTGAGAACCGAATTATTGTGATCATATTTTTACGAAATGTTAACAAAACACTGCTACATGAAAATAAATGTATCCCATTGGAAAGACTAATAAAAAAGGAAAACACATAAAAAATAAACTTATTAAATACCTTTTAAAAATTTCTTACCTTGTATATTTTAAAACTGCAGTAAACCGATTCCGAGTAACCGATATTCTCTGTACAAACGATCAACTAATCAAATATTAGTATTCAAAACAATTTGTTTTCAAGTTTTCATTTTAAAAACTTATTTTTTTTATAAAATAACAAAATTTTCCAGTCGCAAATTATATGCGACATTAGACATCGACGTTATCTTTTCCTTTATCTGTGTTTTTTAAAACACTTGTATATTTGCTTGTTTAAAAACACATAATTTATTAAGGATTAACGATTAAGATATGTATGTAAAATCATGTTAAAATAATGACAAGACTATTAATTGAAATTCTAAATCACCTCTAAGGTTTCTTATGTATCATAAGATATATTAATAAGGAACTATGTGATTCTATAAAGTATCCTATATGCGAGTGGGATCACCATATTGTGTCATTATATCCTGTTAAAGCTGTTAATTCAAGCAAATGAATAATCTTATATATAATATGTTTTTTGATGTCTGAAGTTTGGTCTAGTCATGTCTATGAACTTTTGGTGTCAAATGTCAATTTGAAAATATTGTTTAGAGTTCCTTTTTTTAAATATCTTTAACGGTTTGTTTAATTTTGCCTCTTACAAACGTTATTGCATATATTATTATGGAGACAAATATTAATTATGCTAGTATGTTCCCTAGAATAAGAAAGAAACATTCGTGATGTCGGCTATAAAGTAGCCAAGGGGGAAAAATGAAAAAAAAAAAAAAACACCACGCGTGCAGCAATTGATGTAACGGGGTCAATTATAATGTAAGGAGTCCCAATTTCGCTCCTGAGTACCTATATTGTGCATTTTTTTCATAATAACATAAGAGAGTTTACCACTATAAAGCGTGGCTTAAAAAAAATGACTTCTTCCTCAGTCATAATTTTGTAATGTATGTAAGCCAATTAACAAGAACGATTGAAAACAATTGAAAAATGGCATATTCAAGGCAAGTTTACAAAACCATTCAAGCCAAATCCATAATTAAATGGTGAGCTATATTGTGTATGTAAGATGAATGCTTAAGCCTTAAGGTGCTATTTAATAATCATAGTTCGGATAACGGTAGGCACAATCAGTATGTAACGGTCGATATCCGTACTACATAGTATTTCGATGCGGATACTGTGTTACACGGTATAATTATCATAGACATCAATAACTGACTGTACAAACTGTAGGAAATGCACACTGTCCCAAGAAGAGCAGATTTTTGTCTCTTATTTGTATATTTCTTCGGTCAGAGGTTTAAAATTAACCCTGGTTGCATTAGACTTGGCATTTTTTGGGCTATGTGATGGAATGAGAATTTTTTAAGAACAGAAAAAATATTAATCACGAGGCGGGATTCAATCCGCGTCATTTTACCGAAACGTAGCATAATTTCTTATTTAAAGGACTTGAATGCTATAGAACAACAAATTATATATAATAGATTAATAGATGTCCCTTATGTATTGTATAATTGATGACTATTGTCTTAAAGCTATCCCTAAATACTGCCATACTGGTTTTAAGGATCGGAAAGCATCGGGCTCGTCTATTTTAAAATTAAACTATTATCCCTATTTGTTTGGGGATTCTAGATTTCATAATTAATCTATAAATTATTCTGTTCACGCTAATTTTTACGCAATTTTTTTCGCCCTCAAAATTTTGCCAGACTGGCGACTACAGACATCTTATTTCTATCACTTGACAAATCTCAGTTGGGAAGAATTAGTGATAGCCTTATAAAACGTGTTATATATTAAACTTTAGATTATTATCAAACAGAATAAACAAACCACTTACATGTATCTTTAATCTAATTTTTATGGCTATTGTGTGCCGATTTTAATAAAAAATAAAAAATATCCGGTAGTTAAATCTAGAATTTTCTAGAAACGACTTCATGCATTTTTATCTTAATAATATACTTAATTGTGAGAACAAGATTTGAAGATACATAAATATTTTTAACACATATTAAGACAAGTTTTTGTGTCTATTTAAATTATATATGATAAAAGTTTTAAACCAGATCCTATAAATAAGAAATCTTTTTACAACCTACAGGTTATATTATTTCGTCGTAAATCACGTGCTAAAATTAATTTAAAATATTCTTTTCTCGTTACTGTAACAATGTTGTTATACCATAACCCCATAATAATAAAATGGCCTCCTTAACAACTTAATTCGATATTTAAGTGAATGCAATTATATTTGATTTTTTAAATGACTTACAAGATTGTTGCATTTTACAGTTTCATTAATCAATTATAAAATATTATGAATTTTGTGTTTCAATATATCCTACTATCCTACTAATATTATAAATGCGAAAGTTTGTAAGGATGTGTGTGAGTTTGTTGCTCTTTCACGCAAAAACTACTGAACCGATTGCAATGAAATTTGGTACGTAGACAGCTGGACAACTGGAATAACATATAGGCAACTTGTTATCCCGATATTCCTAGGGGGTACGGACTTACGCGGGTGAAACCGCGGGGCGCTGCTAGTATACTATAATTCAATGATTTTAATTTATAAATGCATTTGAAATGTGCACAGTAATAAATAGTACAGGTAGAATTCATACATATACCAAGGATGAAATGAGGAAAACTAGACAAAATTAATCTTTGTGGCATGCGGGACAAACAATTCGGTTGAATTGACTCAGAACTGTTTCAGAGTTTCAAGCGAAAAAACCAAGTACATATTTCTGTTTATAAAGACTAGCTTTTGACCCAAAAACCATCTCATTGTAGGTAATCTAACATTACGGAATGGACTCACGACAGCAACGAGGTAAGGTGTTATTTTTCCGATATTTGAAACTACATACATCGATATGTAGAAACCAGCTGCGCCCCGCGGTTTCATACGCAAAAGTTGCCTATATAGTATTCCAGTTGTCCAGTTGTCTACGTACCAAATTTCATTGCAATCGATTCAGTAGTTTTTGCGTGAAAGAGTAACAAACACACACACAGCCTTACAAACATTCGCATTTATAATATTAGTAGGAAAGGATATACAGAATACTATCTTATGCGCGGGGACAATAAAAAATACAGACAATTGCTTTTTTTCTCCACCTTTACATAGACGGTAATACTTAATCCATACCACGATACCTCATTACATGAACAACGCATTTGACAAGCTCCTTCGCTAATAACAAATTCATGCGTGCGTACCCAGAACATAAATCAATTAATAAAACAGAAGAATCGCAATAAAAAGTACATAAAAACGCTAAACGATTGGCAGTAAAGGAGTAATTTAAGGACGGCTTATGGAGACATTTTATAGCGACATTTATAACAATTTTCCACTGATGTGTAACTTGACTTGTGAACTGCGTTAGTACTTCTGGTTAACTACCGTCATCTATACGTATAATAAATAGTAACCAGAGTATTCTTGTAGATTAAGTATTTAAAAAAATTAATTGTGTGAAATACATCCCGAAATAATGATATTTATTCTGTTTATCTGTTTGTATATTTTTATTATTGACGCACAATCTCGTAAAACCCAGTTAACAGATTTCGACAAAAAATCATATGGTAAAACAATATTAAGTTCTACTTTCTTAAGGCTTCAATTAAAACAATTGAATGGGTCCAACCTTAAATATTAAATTTAACGACATATTTCGTTAAATTGTATATTTGAGGTTTCTAAATAGACATACCCTTAAAGTCGTAAAAATGTTATGGTTGAAAAATGCATGAAGAACATACATATTTTTGTAGTCATGGTGAAAAGCTGCGTGCGGAAAGCTTGTTAGATATGTAAGCAATAAGATGCCTCCAAAGTGTTTGAATATAAAATATTAGAAGCAAAATATTGTAAAACTAATAAAAAAGGATACATCAACAAACAAATTAAACAAAAATAGCATATTTTTTATTGAATATATTATGCATTTGTTTTTTATCGATACATTTAGACATATGTGTTTTATTTGAGAACATAAAAATGTTAAACAAGATATAGATTAATATTTACAAAGCTGTTTATTATCTATAATTAAAAAAACATAGATAAGAAATTGAGACATTAAAACTTTTATAAATAGCTTTCTAGTTTCATTTCTAGACACTATTTTTATAAACATTTACATTTATAGACATCAACATATTTAAAATTTTAAGGGGGCATCCATTAATCACGACATTCAAGTAGGGGAGGCGGTCGATTTAAATCTCACTTAATATCTTGTTGGATCTCTCTAACTCTCTCTCGAGGGGGTTCTCGGCAAACATCACGTACTCATTTTTTTCCCCGTTAGAAACAGGAATTAGTTACTAGAAAATATATTTAAATTATGTGTAAATCTGGTTAAGGTGTAAACAAATTTTAGAACAAGATTCTGCGATTTCCGCATACGATAGTTCGTCTATAAATCGTAAAGGATTGTCTTAGCTAGTCGTACACAAAAGTACTGAGAATTATCATTTTTCCTATAAACAGAAACCTACGTTTAGAAAAAAATGACGTAATAAGGGGAGAGGGAAGAAGGGGGTTGAATCAAATCTCATGTAATGTCATAAAAACGCATCCTATAATTAATGGACGCCCCCTAATTTATATACCTATTAAGAAATGTTTTAGCTTCTGATCTGTCTCTTTTTTTGTACCATTCCTCTAATTATATCCATGAATGTTTTTTCGAGATAAAACATATCAATCCCTTTTTGAATTGAATTTTTAGAACGTTTTTAGAATTTCTTCTATATTCAGATTCTGCATTTTATGCTAATGCACAAAATATTAAAAATAACCACAATATACTATTAATTTCTATTAAACCAGTAAATAAAAACCTTATACTGTTAAAGTTCCACAAAAATCATATATTTCAACAGGACATCTCATGCCATCGTCCACAATGCACATATAAAAACCGCAGATCGTTCGCATTAAACAATTTATTGTCTTAACGATCGGGTCGTGTTTTACGATTCATTTGTTTCAATGTGATGTCTTCATGCGGATGGTGAGTAAGATAATTCAATCTGGACGCAATTTGTGGGAGTTGTGATTGCAATTATATTACGTCGTTATTTGGCTTGATGATTGAGGGGTTGTTACTTTAAGCAGTATTGCGTTGTGTTACGTTTGAACGTATGGACTGGATCGTTTTAGGGAGTTATTTATGTCATTGGCAATGGAGCTGGTGGGTTGCCTGATGGTAAGCGCTACCCCAGGCCATGAACATTTGGAGAGGCGAAATGTCGATTGCTCACCTTACACCTCTACAAATGGATTGCCGACTTTAAATTGGATAGGGTTAAGAAAGGATCGACGAGAGGAATAAGAGTAAGGACTGGGAGGGTAAGAAAAAGGATGTGAACCTCCAGCTCTCCCACTAACCGAACGAAACATTATTTCACGCTGGTCTTCTGTGGGTGCGTGGTACTTCTTCGGTGCGAGCTGGCCCATTTCGTGCCGAAGCGTGCTCGACTCCCACATCTTAAATACAAGTAGAAAAATTACATTCAAGTATATATGTAAATATCTATGGTTATAACTTTTCTACTTTAGGGGTAAGTTCTTGGCATTTTTCGTTACATTATAAGGTATATACCTTAAACAGACTGAGTATATGTTTAGACAATATATATAGGTATATCAACTACTAGTGGTCCGCCTCGGCTTTGCTCGTGGTACATGCATAGCCTATAGCACTCGGGGATCACATATCTAACCAACTGAAAAAACAAATTGTCATTTAGGTTCAATAGTTCCTAAGATTATTGATTGACAAGCAAACAAACTCATAAGCCTTATCATTTATATTATTATTTGTTATGTTCATATAGACGAACATTAAAAAAAAACGTTGAAAGGTGGGAGGGAATGAGTGTGTTTGCATATTAATAAAATAAAATTAAAATTACAAATTAGAAGGTAGCAACAACGTTTTATTAAGTGCTACCATATTTATTATATCTATTACGTTTGATTTATGAAAAAACATTATTTGCATTTTTAAGCCATTCAAGTATTAAATTTGTCAAAATTAAGAAATATAAAAATAAATAAAAAACATGATGATATAACGAAGTGTTTTATAATATCATAACTATATTTTATGCTACTAACAACCGAATAAGCACGTGTTAATTAAATCGTTATTTACCGATAAACCTTTAGTGATTTATAATTTTGTCGCACGCAGGAAACCGTTTAAAGGTTAAATCATCTCTTCCGCAATGTTTAATGAGAGGAGAGAGTGTCGTGTAATCAATAACGCCTGTTTATTAAAGCGTAATCTTGTTATAGGAAGCGGCTAATTAATTTATTGTAAACGGTTTTAACGGTACTGGGACATGCTTTAATATAGCTCAAAGGTCCATATTTGAAGCAACCTCTCTTATACGAACATATTGTTTTCGCACTGTTAAACCCTTAGTTAGTCTATAGACAGTAACACATTTTGATGTATATAAATGAAAATGAAAATGAAAATGAAAATCATTTTCATTTGATGTATATAGATAACAGATCTATATACATCAAAATGTGTTACTGAGTGTAAAACTCGAGAACGGCTCGGATTTGTTTTTATTTTAATGTTTTTGTTACGGCCCAAGATAGGCACAAAATGGAGATAAATGAAGTACCACGGGTGAAGCTAGAGCGGACCGCTACTTAAACATATAATTTAAAAGATTTAATTAGTCACAAATCGGGAATGCATTTGATTTAAGAGATTATTTGATAACAATTTTTTTTCGAGTTAGTGGTTCGCCTAAATGTCAGCAATCACCACTGCTCATAAATATTTGCAGTGGTAGAGCCGCTGCAAATGCGTTGCCTGCTTTTAAGGGGTAAAGAAATAGGAAAGGATTGACTAAGACATTACACAAATGGACTGGGAAGGGTGAGGAAAAGGGGCCTCCGATTCCCCCACATATTTAGAGATACACAATTTAATTGACATTTATTAGTATAATATGTAAATATTTTATAGGGATATTAGTTCAAAACTCATCTTCAAAAAAATTGTCGCCAAAAGGCTAAGAGATTGTAGATTTTCAAGATAAGATCAGGATCAGGATTTTGAGAAAGTAGAGAATAGTCTCTACTAATATATAGTATTATAAATAATAGTATTTACTTAGGATTTTTAACTGACTTAAAAACGCATCAGGTTATCAATTCGATTATATTTTTTCTATTTGTTGGCTTATAACTTTTTACTGGGTGAACGAATTGTTATGATTTTTTTTATTTGAAAACTGCCTTCTATGTGTATCATTTAAGTTTAGTCTAGTTGTTACAATTTAAGTGGCATAGTTTACTAGTAATAAAAATATACAAAATGTTCTTTGATCCTATTAGGAGATTATGTCACAGGCTGCTGCCATAGCACCTATCTGTTCGGAACTCGTCATCTCAAAGCCTTAGCACAATCTGTTGGCCAATAAAGTGTTGCCAAACATTTGCTCTGCTATATATCAAATATAATAAATTCAGCCCAACTATCGTAGGCGTACAGTTCTGTAAGGCATACTGCTGATAAACTGACAAGCGACATCCGTTACTCCGTGGACTGTGGGAAAAGTAGACAGGTGTCACTTATCGCCTTATAAAACGCCACCAAAGACTGCACCAACATCCCTCCACACGAAACTCAACCTTAACACAGGCCAGTAGACACCACGTTCAATCGACGACAGTTTAGATAAATGATGTCAAATGAATCGCTAAGAGCAACGAAATATCAATACCATCATAAAATACTATTGAAATGTCCGTCTTAGTATGACATTAATTTGAATAAACGGATGAATAAATTCAGAAGCCAATTAAGAGGCTTTAGTTTTTTAGTTAGGAACAGCTTGTGGACTATTTATCGTTAAATAGCTTCATTACTGATAAAATACTTCAATATGGACGACATGTTGAGTACTTATTCACTTGAAGAATTAACCGAAAATGTCTAAGAAGAATTTATGATATAGAGGGATACATTTATAAGGTTATAACTATTTTATCTATGTTCAAGGTGTTTTGTTTATTTTACTTCAATACTTTATTCATGGGATGATTATAGCTACTCGTAATATAGCATTGCTTGTATAAGACACATTCGAACTCGAATCGGTAATTTAAAAACCACCGTACTAAATCACCGTATCGAATAACAATAAAATTATAATTACCCTTTACCCTATTTCATTTTTTTGCATAAGAAACCTTATAAATATGAGATCATATCCTAACCACTTCCAGATTTCGCGCGCGTGTAAGTTACCCAAAATTGTGGATAAAAAATTACCCTATTAAGTTGCATAAAGCCGCATAACTGCTTTATCAGATTTGGCAAAAAATACACTGAGGGGTGAAGCGGATACTATCGTACATTTTTCAGGCTTCATATAAAATCTTATTTATCGATAAAGGTAATTGAAAAAGTCTGATCTGATAATGTTTACTATCTAGGTTTAAAAATACTTTTAAGAGTTTCGTACCCAAAGGGTAAAAAGGTTATTATTACTAATACTTCGCCGTTGTCTGTCTCTCTGTCTGTCTATACGTCTCATCGTCACCATACTGTATCTCGTGAAAAAAATATATTCAGACTGTAATTTTTCTAAGATAATGTTTCTCTGTTGTCGCTATACCTAACAAAAATGGACGGGTGACTAATTTTTGGCAGTTGCTCTTTAAACCCTTAGTGTCGCGAGTTCGACTAGCACTTTTACTACATATTTAAGCCTGGTTTTATTTTTTTATATACTCGGTTTTATGAAGATACATCTAACAGTTCGTCGTACCCTACGTTCTTCATTTGTAAAGACGTAATAATAATAAAATAAAAAAAAATTGTTTGCATAAAAACTTATGTAATTAACTTATGTTTAATTGATATGATTATATTTATAATCAAACATTAGAAAACATGTCCCATATTGTTAGTAACATAGGGTAAGTAGAACCTATATACTCATCTATTATACTATCAAAGCTACCAAGGCATGTTCCTAAAATGTATTTTGACTCGAATACTATGAGATATATGAATAAGAGTTACCATAAGTGCATATAAGAGATATCACTAAAGAGTTTTATTACGCTTTCCTCGAAGTCCACCATAAAATATTCAAAAACCTGCTTAAAGAACATCCAAGAGATCCCTCTCCTTTCCTTCAGATCCTAGACACGGATGAGTTCGTTTCGTCTACTTTTCCTGCTGTCTGTCTTCATTTTATTCAATTTGCGCGACCCTTTCTTCTCATGTCTACAATATGGACATTTTAACTTGACTCCAGACTGTCCTGTTATATTTGGGTCTCATCTTACCACTTAAAGTGTAAAAATATATTTCTGAGTATATTACTAATATTTAAATGTATCTAGATAATTGTTAAAATAATTTTTATCGTAAGTATTTACGAACCTTATGACTGAAGTTTGAAAATATTTAATTATTATCGTTAATAACTAATCTGCTGATATTTGAACTGTCTTCAACGGTAATTACGAATTCAGTATCCGTTTAATTTACATTTACTATGTTGTAGTAGAGAATCATCATACCAACATATTAATTTAACTATGTCAGTCGTATCATTAGTTTAATTAAGCAACAGATAATTGTCTATAATGACAATATTAATAAAAAAAATTAACTTGACCTCACACTGTATTTAATTATATTATATTACGATAACAATAGAGACGCGGTGAACCCCTTTTACACAAAAAGCAGTAAGCAAATAATATGAATTTGCTATAAATATTAGTATACAAGTCAACACGTGTGGAAGACCGTGGGAAGACGGTCCCTCGGGAGTGTATGCAAGTAGGATATAGTTTCTTGAGCACATGCCAGCGTTACTAAAGATTTGTATGGACATATATGCAATAAAATAATAAGTAAATGATCTAAAACTAAATATTGTAAAGATTAAAATTTTAAAGGTTACTAATATGATATCATGTAACAGTCTTTATAGTGGCATAGCAGTATCTGTACTATCAAAAATTTCTTTTTAAAAGTGTACACAACTGTATATACAAAAATAAAACATTATGATACTGAGAAAGTTACACGTTTTGCAGTTTGCCAGATTATTTATCGCAGGTCTCTTCACGCAAATATAAAGTCGAATAAGTATTATAAATAGTTTAAATAATTACTCAAAGATAAAATCATGATCTTACATAGTCACTGGTAAGTCGCGTTAACATACGACGTTGCAATAGCAATTAAGCCGAATAATATTAAAAACATACATTAAAAAGATGAACTAAATACGCTCTTTCGCTAGACTTTGCCATAAAATTAATCGGCCAATTAGTGCCACAGTAGCAGTACTTTTTATAGTTTCATTAAGTATAGGCATGTTTACATGAGCGAGCTTAATCTTAAATTAAAATAAGTTACGGATACAAATTGGTTCGATTTATGCTAAGTAAAACGCGTCTCATTAAGTTAAAATTTACGGTAATAGCGTTTAAATTTTATTACACAGTTAAACAATTGTTTCCATTAAAATCAGTCAACATTAAACTTAAGCAATTGTAAAATATATATATTTTTTTATTTACTAAGTTTAATAAGGAATCAAATGGGTTTTAAATGAGTAAAATATGTATATTTCTAAAACAGGTTACTTTCTTTTGTTACTTGATTTGAATAATGGTTATTATATTATTTAAATGCTAAAATAAGATCCTTCCGTTACGGCGAAAACTGCAATATAATACACTTTTTTACCCACATTTATGGGAAATTTTGAAAGAATAGAAAAATATTCGATCAACAGGCGCGATTTGTAACCACTTTCAAAATTTCTCATTTACAAAGCATTGCATGCTACAAAACCAAAAATTGTATTACGTAATTAAATTTAAAATACATCAACATGTAATCTACATGTCTCTATTAGATACATATGTCTCTATGGATATTTACAAAGATTTTTCTCACGTCGTGGTTATTCTACTGGTCTTATCTATACATTTCTAACGTCGCTCCCATCTGATTGAATACGATCCCGCATTAAGAAGATTCGCCATCTGCCACCGCCAACTAAATCATCACTTACGACCGATGTGGACCGTGAAAGTCACTTTTAACAACCCAATTTTATGTTTTAACGACGCCCGTAATGTGTCCAGGCTGCTAATTAGTTTTACTTATTTCTTTAATTTAATGTTTGGGATTTGATGAGAGGATTTTACAGTTTTCTAAGTTAAATGTGTCCGGCTAGGTATGCCGGTTGGTTCGATAAAACTGGTTAGATAGAATTATGATATTACGTATCTTTAACATATTTATTTATTTAGATATGTATCAAAGGACTCTTTTATATAATTGTTTTAAATCATAATCATAATTTTTAGATGCCTATTTTCATTATAAAATAATTAATAATTAAAGACCTGAAGAACAATAATTTTCTTCTATTACATATCACGATAGAAGATTTTCTTATATTTTAATATAATTGATTTATTTAGAATGTAAATAGACATTGGAATATGGTTATGATTTACATCAAATAAATTCTATTATTCATTTCGTATTTCATGTATTCCTTAAAAAGAATTCCTCAAATTTATCTGTACTGACGGTAATTACACTAACTGATTTTATTAAACTAATCAGTTTTTTTACTTTTATATTATAATATTTTTTTTCTACTAAAACCCATGCTTATCTATTTCCTATACATAGTATTAGTTGTGTATTAGTTGTACGTAACAAATAATATACAATATTATAAAATTAAAATGCTATTTATTACAATTTCTTAGATCTTTATCAGTATTATGTCTATGCGCGCGACAATTGACTCCAATTGGGCACTGGACACAAAGGTAAAGCAGTGACCAAATCGACAAGCTTGGCCCAACCACGTGTCCTTTATAAAGGACTATTATTACCGTCAACTCAAGGAGGTAGCGGCATGCGCGTTCATAATTGTATTAATCATTCAACGCGACCGGCAGACGTCGATTTTCTTTAACAAAGTGCTCTTGTTTGTTTTTTTCGTAAGGAAGTCGACGAAGGTGAACCGTGGGAACGCCGGGCGGGTGCACTTCCCAAAACATCGACGCACGGCAGCGAGTCAGACGTGCGCCGGGCAAAACGAGATGCCACATGCACTACGCCTCGAGATCGACAAGGACAAGGAACATGACGTGTGCGCGCCAAGCGACAGCTTACAATCGCGTGATCATCTATCTACAAGAAATAATAAAACGGCAATAAAAGAAACACGAGACAACGGTAACCGTTGCGCGCGCGTGCGAGAGAGATAGAATCGGTGGCAACGACGCACGCCGCTCGGCTCGCCGACGAATTTCAAAGATCAATGATCGATATGATAAGAGTGAGAAGCACGGCCGCTAAGTCAATATACTAAGGCGGTGTGAGACAGACATATACCCGTGGAGTAAGGGGGAAAAGGAGGTAGATATGTGGCTCGTGACAATTTCTTTTGAGTTTGACAATAGAGGTTGCTGTTTACATTTTTAAGTGGATACGCGGGTTGTTATTGTTTAACGTTTTCAGTTTCATAATATTTTAGATACAGTCGTCTGAGTGTAAAATGATAACAATGATGAGTTTTTAAACAAAAGATTTACATAATTCAATTGATACGCTTTATAGTATTCGTCTTTACCATATTCTTATAAAACGTTATTTACATCAAAAATCTTTAATATGCATTTTTATTAAATTGTTAACATGACAATAAGGTGAAACAAGTTCATCTAAAGTAAATATAATATTTAATAGGACACAAACGCATCTATTTTCCTAAACTATTTCCCGAGGATAGGAAAATGCTGCGACACTAGCGCTTGTGTTGATTGAAGGAAACTGTTTTAGTTCCCTCAGTTTCGCCTAGATGGCGCTAACTACTTATAGTATATAGTTCTCCGTATTAATCAGATTCCTTTTTTAGTTCCATAATTAAAATGTTTAATCCCTCCTCCATACTCATGAAAATTTTCAAATTTTAGGTGTATTTAACAATATATACAATGTATTCATGAGTATGTTTTTATGTGTCTATTGAATAAAACTGAAATCAAATTTCCCTCGTTAATATTTTTATTACATAACATCAATATAAAAATAAAAAATTCTTCTTCAGACATAAAAAATTTTAAGATTCGAAAAACAGATACTACCACAGTAAGTTAACGTAGACCATTATCAACACGTAGTTATTTTACAAGCCAAAGATTACGAGATCCGTTATTAACAAAATGACGTCGCATCTTAACATTCATAATTTAGATCATAATCCGACGCAGAAAATAAAAAGAAACACGCCTCAAGATTTTAGTGACGTGATTAACATATCACTAGACTGAGATATCAAGGCATACAAGAAGCCCATTTCCGCTGTACCACCGATGATTATCAACACGTTAATTATGAAAGAATTTAGTGGAAACTTCTCCAATTTTTAATTAACGTCTATTCGCTTTTAAGTCAATAACAGCCCGATTTAATGGTATGTGACTTTTAAATTACTGTTATTTGAACTGAGGTTTCAGAAGGTAAAGCATGATAAATTTCCAAATGGTAGGTCATGCCTAATGTTAATACCCTCGACAATGAATAAAACTGAAGTCTGAATCTAGTGCTAAAAGAATCGCCCACGCAAACCAATTCAATCAACCGCAGATAATGCAGAAATTTAAACATTACGTTCTAATCATTCCAAATTTGAAAATGTTCATTTGGTAGGCGTGCGCCAACCGCGCTTGAATCGTACTTCTATTGGCCGGACGTAAGCCAATCACGGCAAGAGGCAGAGCTAGGCGTGATGCGTTTTCCCGCGCTAATAAAAGAAAAGTGCGTGATAACGCTCAGAATTTGTTCGCATGGACATAATAAAATCATGTTTCGGTAATGAGTAACTGTGATTATTAGCAGCCTATTAGAAGTCATAGCCAGTGACTTGCAATTGGCTAACGTTCAATATACTATTCTGCGTCATTTGATTAAAACTAGAACGAATCATATCAATACTTAAAGACCATAGTTGATGACCATGATTATACCTAAACAGTTTTAATCAATAGCAAAGTAGTGATTTTTTTCAGCACTGGTTACTTATTAAAATACCTCACCTACTTACTACCTACTTATCTAATGTTATGTTATGTGACTACGAAATAATTTTTTCATTGTATACCTTTATAATATGCTTATACACTAAATAAACGAACGTTATATATAAATATACATTTTAATTCAAGGATTACAGCTCAAAATATATGTATGTACCTAAATGAAACCTAATAATGATACAGCTCAATCTCCCCAACACAAAAATTATGTCAGTTACATGAAAAAAATTGACACAAAAAATCATATCAAGCGAATCTCGCCTGGAATTTGCCTAAAACCTCTCGAATACAATAGTTTGTAAAATAGAAACCCAATCTCAACCAGAAATAACAATGAGGCACCTGTGATATTATATTTTTTGCTTGTTTAATATTATTCGTATGGATAGCGTTTTTTTGCGCGACCATTGTGCTACGGAGTAAGCAAATATATCAGATTTAAGTTTTCAAAAAGGGGGTGACATTTGATACATAATAAGAGGTTTACTATAATTTTGGACTGGATCAAGTTTTAACTGGGTTATTTTGGGTTTTATTCGAATGTTATTTATAGATCGATATATGTACATTACATAATTTCGAATATATTAGATGTGATCGAGGTTTTAAAAGTTTCGAAGTTGTCGGCTATATGCATCTTCCATATCTAGAACCAGAATATTATTATTACATTAATTAAGCCTTTATATTCCATATCAACATATTATACTCGTGAGAATTCCGATTATTTATAGGAATCAACATCATCAATATACCTAATTTGAAACTTATGAATCCAAAAACCTTTAATAAATTAATCAATTCGCTCTCGTAAAGAAACGAAAATAAGCATAAATTAATTTTACCCACATTTCGTTTGAAGTGATATTAATTTATAATGATATATTAACCACTAGATCCGCCTCCATCATTACGCCTCATACATCTCTCGTAGCCAACCTATCATAAAAACAATGAAAACGAAAGTAAATTGAATAAATAATTAAAAAACTAAAGGTCACCGGTTAATTTAATCACCTTATAAGCACATTTTCATCTCCGCCGCATCCATCTTGCCGCGCAAATAGCTTAAGTGCCAAAAAACCCGCTTAAGTGCCTGTCAATAATAACAAAATGAGGAACGAGCGAAAATTGCGAAATTGCAAGGAAAGTGCTTGTTTAAAACGCAAAAGGTGGGCAAAAAGTTGTGCAAAAAACTCGCCGCAGAGCCAAGTAAGGCCGTGGGAGAATCAACCAGGTGCTACGTACGGAAAACGAGTCGCCCGATGCATCGTGTGGTCTTATTGATTTTTAATTAACACTAAGACCACTGAGGTAATTATAAAAAATACGCAGTGACCGCACCGTTGCCTGTGTTATTATATACAGCGGCTGGAACCCTGTTTATTGTTGTGTATCGCTGAGAACTAACTACGTATGTATTTTATTAGTTCGAATGTTCTAGATGTTTTATCAATTGCTCAATTATTTTCTCAGATACAACTATGATCAGCCTTCTTAGATTTTCGTTTAAGATAGGGAAATGGAATCGAGAATTGGAATTGTTTGCGTATTTTAATTAAAATCATAACTTAATATATTTTGCGATAAAAAAATCACATGTACTTTGTCTATTTTTTTCTGTTTGCGTATACTCGTACATAGCATTAAATATTCCAAACTGCATATAGTTATTTCTAGAACTTTCCAGCTAACTCGATTTCAAATTGTCATTGGTGTAATCAGTCGATCCTACCCAACTATAAACTATTCTCGTAGCTACAATTTCGACATAATTTCCCCTTTATCTTTCAATCACACACCTACCAATAATCCCCGCTCCAGAATGGACCCTGGAACTCAAATAGACAATAAACAAATCCCAATATATAGTTAACTCGAAATATATTCGTGTCGCATGCAATAAAAACCATTTGTTATTGACTCGTAGTGTACGAGCAAAACAAAACGTGGTATAAACAGCTTATTTTTAAACACGGCCGATAATTTCCATCGCACATTGTGGGAGCACCGTTTAACAACGGGATCTTAATTTATCTAGTTTCGCGACCGGACTGTCCTGTTCGAGTCAATTATGTATTTTTATCAACTTCAGTATTACTATTTGCGACGCGCATTTACGCGTGTGTATTTTTCTTTTATTTATTCTGATATAACGGACCTCTATTAATAGTGTGTTTGTGTTTTTTATCCACTCTAGCCTTGGACGCTGTATTGTTTTCGTTTTTTTCATCGACACCGTGAAAAGGCTTGACATAAACGTTTATTATCTTTGTATTCATTTGACTTTTACACGCTTTAAAATATCGATGCTTATGCCTTTATATTTTTTTTTATTTTATTTACTGCTGGATGTGACTAATTTATTGTTGTAAATTTATTTACCTGTATATTATATCTCGTTCGAAAAATGACTACTGTTTATGATTTCTGCTATAATGCATTGTGTTATTATGCCCAGGTTGTAATAATATGTAGACAGCATAGAATTCAAAGGCTCAGCTTACGAAAGCCCAAGGAATGAAATCAATCGCTTATCGCAATATGCAATAATAATTAATATGCCGAGGCACGATGTCTATTGAATATCGTATCGCTCGATGCGTGACTTAACGCCTTAAAATTCTGCTATTTCCCTATGACATTTGCCGCCAATTTGTATTCACGCTGAGACGCCCGCGCCCGCGCGCTCCCGATCTCAGCCGACGCGCACGAACGGAGCCGAACGTTCCGTGGGAAAACGCGGCAGGTGCTATGAAACACTTCTTACTGAGTAAACACTCAGCGTATACAATATTATAACCGTCTCGCGCCTATATAAATGGAAAACATATTTTGTGTGCTTAATGATACTGCTTACTTTTTGGTGCGGCTCAGTTATCGTACTTTTTTTGCGACGTTATTGAACGACTAAATGTGTCGAGTTTTATTTTAGTTGAATTTATTTAGTCACCTTAATTGGCGCGTTTAAATGAAGTGTTGTCGCAAAGATCGATGCGCGACCTTTCCGCGACTGGGAGTTAATGCTGTTCTTGTATTTACATTAATATAATGGACGCCAGTATATTTTGCGAATATATCCAATCTGTCTAAGTAATGTAGGCACTATATTTATATAATCTGTTTGCGCGGTAGATAAACATCGTGTTTAATTTGATTAGATGGTTACATTTAAAGGGTGATAAGAAAAATATACATGCCTCTTCTGGTATATTTACGGACTATATATTTAGGAATTAAGGATGGTTATTTGAAGGTGCTGAGTAAATATGTATTTAATATTTTATCAATATCATAATACCAAAACTCTATATAGCTAGTTAAGTATAGGTTGGCGAAAATAGTTTTATCGCAAACCGTATACAGTTATCACGAACCGTGGAGGGAGATTTTTTTATGTTATATATGGCAACTGAGCTGGTGGTTCGCCTCATGGTATGTGACCGCTACCGCCTATGAACACTCGCGCAGCTAGTGCCTCTGAGAATGGGATGCCCGCTTTTAAAAGAAAGTATTGACAAGGGGAAAGAAGGAATGGACTGGGAAGGGTGAGGAAAAGAAAACGGCCCACCGGCTTCCGCACTTATAGAACGAAGCATGTTACTATATCACGCCGATCTTCCGTGTGGGTGTGGTACTTCCCCACGATCTGACTCAATTCGTGCCGAAGCGTGCTCGGTTTCCACATATGTAAATTTACAAGATTTATGGAAAAAACAATAAAACACCACATATTGCAATTCTAAGACCTAGACCAATTTCCACAGAAGTTAATTGCATAAAGTAGAATGAATGTTGAACTAGCGAAACACAAGTCATACTAATCACTACTAATATTATAAACGCGAAAATAATAGGAACTACTTATACTGAGCAAATTCCGTAACTATCCGGTGCTTTGATTACGCGGGCGAATCCGCGTACGGAAAGCTAGTTGGCAATAAATCACTTCACACTAACAATGTTTTAAACAAATTAATCGGTTGATAAATATTTAACGAAATTTGAGAAATTAAAATTTATCAATAAAAGATAGAACATACGGGAATTCATGAATCTATCAAGCGAATATATGAATAAATCTGAATGAAAAATCTGGATAATCCATTCACGTGAAACCCGTTTCATTGATGCACCTTTTCTCTATAGATTTAGCATTTCAAATAGTTAATGGGCATACGCATTCGTTGATAAGGCATTCGATAATTATGATAATGTTTGTACTAAATATTTAACAGGTGAATGAAACCCACGCACGCCTACGTCGTGTTTATGTTATAATCAAGATATCGCTTATTACGGACACCGTTAGACACAATAAACCTTATGTATCATTGACAAATACATTTTGTTTTCTTATTTTAATGATGTGTTTATAAGAACTGATGTTGTTTCTTTGTTACTTTGGTATTAGACTTAGGTTTATTATTGGTTGCGTAATAGTTGGAAGAATTTAAAATCACGTTGATTTATTGAAAACGTGTGATTTGGTTTTTCCCGATATTCGCAATTTATCAAGTGTTGGGAGTCTGTATTTTAATTTATACACTTATTTGATATTCATTTAATATATATTCATTAGCAAAAAGTAAGTGAATACATTATTAGTAGATTTAAAATTTTCTAATAAGAATCATTTTGAGATTCTATGGCAATTCCATTATTGAATAACATAGCTTCTGAAACAATATATCTATTTGTTATCCAGTATTTATTAACGTTCTATGCAATCGCAACATAATTAACGAATCTATATTCAAACTACTATTAATATTTTTCTTCATAAATGGAAAACAACACGGACTTAAAACAGCTAATACTACTTTTTTTAAGAGGCTTGGTTACGAGACCTTTAAGGCAAATCTTAATTTTGGGAACAGATTTCTACAATTGACTATAACTTGGTCATAGAGAATTATACTAAGACTATATGATACAAACATTTAAAATAGCCGCATTCGAAAATAGAACAAACTGTACAAAAATAAAAAAAAAATTAAGCAGGTGGAGTTCTTAAAAGCGCCCATGAAAATTGCAAGTGAAAACCACAATCACGATTTTAAAATTGAGACAATAGCTGCAACAGAACCAGACCTACTTATTATTATTCAGGTGGCTATAATCTGTGGATACTCATTATGTATTGTACGACGTACGTACTCAAACTGGTATTAAATTACTACACTATACTTCTTATCAACTACTAGCCATCTACTAATAAGAGTGCGACGTTTGAGTTTTGTGACGACTATTTGTGGTATAAAATATTGAAAGGTAATTAAAAGAATTTGGAGTAAATGTTTGTCTCACGTTAAAATTTGTGCAATTGGGAGTGTTTTACAAAAAAAAAATTAAAGAAATATAAATGAATCATAATAGGTATAATAAACATTTTACGACTGTGTGTGTTTTAATGTGGTAGTCGAGCACGCTACGGCACGAATTGGGCCAGCTCGCACCGGGGAAGTACCACACCCCCACAGAAAACCGGCGTGAAATAGTGGCATGCCACTGTGTTTCGTACGGTGAGTGGGGGAGCCGGAGGCCCGTTTCCTTTTCCTCTCCCATCCCAGTCCATTCCTTCTTTCCAGTCCAGTTAATCCATTCCTTTTCCCTTACTCCCTAAAAGCGGGCAGCGCATTCGCAGAGGCCCTACCTTTGCGAATGTTCATGGGCGGTGGTGATCGCTTACCATCAGGCGAACCACCAGCTCAGTTGCCCGCTATGACATAAAAAAAAAAGACTGGTGAAATATTTGCATCGCTTTAATCAAAGAACAAATTAACTGATTTTAATAATTATGTTAGTGTCAAAAGTGGTCATAACAATTAATTAGTTAAATTTTTATACAATCATTTGTAATGCTTGCGTTAAGCACACATTTCTTGTAGAAATCGTGAACTTAATGTTAAATTTAAAACAAAATGAACACTTTGGTTATAAAAACAAATAACAAAGCTCCTCCGATCAATTAGTATAATTCACACTAAGAAGAAACGGAAGAAAATTGAACCGCACCCAAATAAGCAGAATGTATCATACGCTACGTTTTTATTTGCAACAATTATGTATGATCACGGTTTCACAGTGGTAGAAACCAATTGGAAATTAAAATCCGCATTTAAGTTCTTGTAATGAACGTGTCTACATCCATTACTACGAAAAACATGTTTTAATTGTGAAGCGAATATACCTAGTCTTGCCATAAATATTGTAATAAAGAAAAAAGAAAATTGTTAACTGCAAATAACATTTATTA